>NC_134405.1:6878117-7158117 GCF_038048845.1 Mixophyes fleayi
CTACTCCCTGGAGACACCACATTTGGATACAGGGGAAACCAAACCCCAGGGCAAGCTCCCTGGAAGTATTTGTTAGGGCTAAATCTCCCACCCTAGACTTGGTGGTACCAGGGGTGGAGAGGAGACTGAGCCCCCTTCTCCCTTCCAGCTCATGGAGAGGGGGAACATACACTCCCCCTGCCACTATCTACAGTGTAATAGGTCTGATTCACGTGCTAGCTACATGAATACGTCTGGATTGGTTAAAGCAGCAGGAGGCTGGATTACTTCCTACCAGGTAATATGTCCAAAAGTATAAAAAGAGCTGTCCTGTCCATGTACAAGATATGTACCATCTGCGCTTCTGGAGATCACAAGTACCTTAAACTAGTGTGTAACGGTCCTTATAAGGACCCTTTAAGAGCAATAAACCATCACAGTTACAACACCCTGCCTGACGTCTATTGCCTGCGGTAACCTGTGACCAAGAGATAACAGCTTACACTCTAATCCGTTGATCAGCTGTCCTTGGTAGAACCCAGCATCTGTGTCACCGCTCTGCCCAGTACCCAATCCTGATCCAACCTACGCGGTCAGCAGTTTCCAGCCAGCTCTCAGTTCCAGGTGATAGTGAAGGAGCCAGGTGGTGGCAGCACTATTTTCCTATAACGATTGTGCAGTTGGCATCCACAGTCGGTGAATGTCTGTTGGCCGGTGACACCGGTAGGACTGGTCTGTAACAGACGGTTACTGACGGAGAGATGATAAAGTGTGTAAGGTTCCTCTACAAAGACCAGGTGGCATAATAAGCCCATCTGGTCACAGCTCTGCACACCTCAGGGATTTGATTGGTTCGTTTAAATATGTGAGCGGTGCTTGAGATTTAAATATTATTGTTCATATTGCCCAATATATAGAAATATTGAAGTTTATATATAGATTATGAGTGAACGTATAAAAGCAGAGCCCTGCATTACATGGTTTCATTATATGATTAATCGTTTGATATCAGCATCATCAATCCCAGATGCTACACATATATTGTAAGGATTCCCCCATTATACTCAGATAACCCTTCTCTTAAAGTGCACAATAACCTCTCCACAATCACTATAATGTCCAGGTTCAAAGGTTGCAAAGAGAGGACTAATGGATAGATGCAAATTCTCCTTTCGGGCTAATCTGGATGCTGACCTCTATGTTATGGACAAGAAACGGGGGTTTATGATCCTCTCAAGGGATTGGACTATACTCATCTACATATACACTTAAAACAAACAATGAATATATCCTGAGGAGGTGCTCTCCCAACTAAACATATAAGTCAAAAAACAAAGAGCAAAGAAAAAAACAAATAGTTCAGGGGGCTGGTTACCCCCTGCTTGGCTGTGACGCTGAAAGTGAAATACTGGCATTTAGCCCGTCAGCATTTTCATGTTGGCAGGATAAGTGTCGGTATTTCTTGCGTTGGAAATATGACTACAACTGCATTAGATAGGGGCACCCAGCTCACATCCTGGTTCTGTCGGACCTTCTGAAGACAGACGGTCATAGATCTGAACTTTTCCTCCGCCTACCACCCTCAGTCTAATGGTCAGACAGACAGGGTGAAACAGAACCTCCAAACCTTCCTGCACATGTAAATCTCAGGCTACCAGGAGCACTGGGTGGACTTCCTCCCATGGGCAGAATGTGCCCACAACCTGCACTACGACTCGAGTACAGGCTCCGCACCATTCTCTGCACTACATAGGTACCACCTCGACTTCTGGACCTCCGGTCATCATGACATTGGCAGTACCAGCAGTAGACAAGATACACAGACAATTCCAGGACATTTGTTTACTTTCTTTTTAATGTTTTTTTTTTATTGTTTCCCTAAACTAACTAAATAAAAATAAAAGAATATTTACTTTAAAATGCCACCAATAGAAGACCCTACAGCAGGGATCAAGAGCCCACTTGTCTTGGGTGCAGATTTCGCTGCAATCTGTCCTTCATGTAACACCCTCTATAATAAATCCTTCATATCCATACGTGGAGATGTAGGATAGGCACTGTCTGCTCTGTAAGGATGTGTCAGTGGAGCTGTGATTGGTTGCTGCCCTGAGGCCCTGAGGAGAAGATAGTGGTACCAGCCATATGTGGAAACTGAATGGGGTGTGACCTAGTGGGATCTATAGGTGGTGTGGTGTAACCTGGTGGGATCTATAGGTGGTGTGGTGTAACCTGCTGGGATCTATAGGTGGTGTGGTGTAACCTGCTGGGATCTATAGGTGGTGAGGTGTTGTATGTGTTTGTTACTTACTTCTTAATTCTTTAGAGTGATGAAGGTGTCGGGAGATGTTCCTCTCTTTTTGTCTTCCTGTTCTTCGTTCGGTGGATGGTCCCGGAGAGGATAATATTTGGTGTTCCTTCAGAGTGAAGTGGTTGCTTGGTTATATTCCTCTTGTTGGGTATTGGTGCACTTGTTCCGTGGATAAGTCCTGAAGTAGTTTGTCCTGTTGAAGAAGCAGATGGGAGATGAGTCACAGAATGGGTCGGTGTTTTGGATCCCCCCAATAAAGGTGAAAGTGGTGAAATTTTTTTCTCTGTGTTACAAGAGCAGTTGAGCAAATGTGATGGATAATGGGAGCTATCTAACTAGTGGGAAAAACAATAAAATGGTGATGGTACCAGTAATAGGGCACAATGTATAATGGTTAGGTATGTGTGACTAGGTAGTGTGGGGGCAGCTATTGTACAGGTCACATGGGGTGAGCCTGTGTCTGTGGGCTGAGCTGTGTAACCTGTGCAGGGAATCTGCTGCCGAGTGGCTGCGCTCAGCAGAGCTCCTGAAGTAATGGGGAGGGCAGGAGCTGGGTGACACAATGTTGCTGGTTGTGGGGGTCTTCAAAATCCAACGTGTTTCGTCCTGGTTGTGGACTTTATCCGATGTATGGTGTAAGTGACTGTGTAGTAGGAATGGTGGTATGTAAATAGCTTGTGGGAGGAGGAGGTGGGTGTGTGTGGGAGGGGGAGGTGGGTGCGTGTGGGAGGGGGAGGTGGGTGCATGTGGGAGGGGGAGGTGGGTGCATGTGGGAGGTGGAGGTTAGTATGTGTGTGGGAGGGGGAGGTGGGTGCGTGTGGGAGGGTAGAGGGCGGGGATCCGGTCACTGTATTGAAGAGTAATGGAGGAGGAGGAATTATGGGAGGGGATCCTGATGATGTAGATGTCTGTGTATGGTGAGGGGCAGTATCTAATGGACTCCATCGGTGTCTATAGTAAGGACAGGCGGGTCGCTGCAGATGTGAGCAGAGGACTCGGACCTGCTCAGGTCTGATAGTATGTATGAAAGACTGTCAGTCATAACCTGCACACAATGTAATACAGTGTTTTAGGGTATATGAGGTGTGAAAGCCATGTAGGAGATCCTACATAAGGAGTAGGAGCGGCTCCTTACATTGCTGTGATTAGGGGGAAAGTTCTGGACCTACTGGTTCATGACTTACAGATCATACTATACATCATCATCATTATTTATTTATAAGGGGCCACAGATTCCGTAGTGCCGGACAGCGATCTTATAGATGTGACAAACATGACTACAATAAGGATTATGACAGATACACATAACAACAGTGACATGTATACAATTAAGAATTATAACATTTGCAAGGATGGTCTCAATCCAGTATTGGTGATTACATAAAGACATGACAACAAAGTCGTACAAGGGGGACGGACATGAGGATGAAAGGACCCTGCCTGTAAGAGCTGGAGGGAGACTGTGGCCTTAATGTCATGGTATACATGTATTATATAATAAAGAGTACAATGCTAACAAATTGTGTCTCATTCCTTGACTGTAGGAAGGACTCCTGGTGTTACTACGTTGCAGGCGGGGGTCCCCTGTGTACTGAGTGTAAGAGGGAGACTGAGAATGTGAACATAACATGGGCAGTAGACCCTACACTGTACATACGATGGAATGGGGTCTATACTGTGACAATTACAAATGAGTGGAACAAAGTATAGTGGAATGGTGCGAGGGGGACTGTGGAATGGTGCGAGGGGGACTGTGGAATAGGCAGACATGGATCACTGTGTCCTTGTGTAAGGAACTGTGTTTGTATATGGATGTATTTATGAATGTGGATCTCATTATAGGTGGTGGGTGAGTCTAGTATTAGGTCTGAGGAATAACCACTGGGGGCTTTGCAGCAGAACACAGTCAGACGGTAACAATTAGGATACTGGCTGTGCCTGCGGGAACTGATGGTGCTGAAATGTAGCGTGGGTAGGGAGGTGCTGGTATCTGGGGGGAAATAAGCTGAAAGTTTATGTAATATGTATTAGGGGAGAAAGGGGGATGGTAATGGGGGGGTATCAATGGCTGCGATAAAGGATTGAAGGGGTCTGGTGTGTATATTGCAGGAATAAAGTCTTAGGATGAAGGGGGATAATGGGAGGTAGGTCTGGAGGATGAGGTCTGCGTGGGTCATGTACGCAGGTGTGACTGTGGGTACTGGAAAAGATGACTGTCTAGGGGGCATAGAGAAAACTGATGAGTGTAGATGGGCATAATGGAAGGGGGAAGAGTTGGGATGGAACGATTGTCGGTCTGTCCAGGGTGTGTGGGGCTAGTCGGCAGCACTAGACAAGCTATGTGTTAGTGGCACTTGGTGAGGGGTGGTTGGGTAGGAGGTGATAGTAGGGAGATGTTGGGTAATTAGGGGTAGAAGGAGGGTGAAGGGGGCTAGTCTCCAGCACAAGACAAGCTATGTGTTAGTGGCACTTGGTGAGGGGGTGGTTGGGTAGGAGTTGATAGTAGGGGGGATATGGGGTAATGGGGGTAGAAGGAGGGGGATGGGGCTAGTCTTCAGCACTAGACAAGCTATGTGTTAGTGGCACTTGGTGAGGGGGTGGTTGGGTAGGAGGTGATAGTAGGGGGATGTGGGGTAATGGGGGTAAAAGGAGGGGGATGGGGGCTAGTCTCCAGCACTAGACAAGCTATGTGTTAGTGGTACTTTGTGAGGGGGTGGTTGGGTAGGAGTTGATAGAAGGGGGGATATGGGGTAATGGGGGTAGAAGGAGGGCGATGGGGGCTAGTCTCCAGCACTAGACAAGCTATGTGTTAGTGGCACTTGGTGAGGGGGTGGTTGGGTAGGAGGTGATAGTAGGGGGATGTGGGGTAATGGGGATAGAAGGAGGGCGATGGGGGCTAGTCTCCAGCACTAGACAAGCTATGTGTTAGTGGCACTTGGTGAGGGGTGGTTGGGTAGGAGGTTATAGTAGGGGGGATGTGGGGTAATGGGGGGGTAGAAGGAGGGGGATGGGGAATAGTCTCCAGCACTAGACAAGCTATGTGTTAGTGGCACTTGGTGAGGGGTGGTTGGGTAGGAGGCAGGCCCGGCGCTCCCATTAGGCAACCTTAGGCAGTTGCCTAGGGCGCCGGGACCTGCAGGGCGCCGCTGACTAGATTTTCTTATCTAGTCAGCGGTGTGGGACATAAGTGCAGCGGCGGAGGAGCGCCTGCTGCTGGTTTTTAGTGACTAAAAACCAGCAGCAGGCGCTCCTCCGCCGCTGCACTTATGTCCCACACCGCTGACTAGATAAGAAAATCTAATCAGCTTTTGTAGTGGCCTCCTCTTCTTTCTATTAATGGATGCACCCGGGCTTCCCGATGCAGACACATGATCACTGATGTCAGTGATCATGTGACCTTCCCAGTAATAGTTTCACACTGTCTGTCACTGACAGACAGTGTGATTAAAGTTATTTATTGACGCCTCCCTCCCCTCCCAGCATGCACAGCTGTGCTCCACCCTCCTCCTTTGATGTGAGAAGCTGAGGAGCAGTGGGCAGCCATTGAAGAGGTCTCCTGCACTTGCTGACCAGCCTTGAGGAATAAGAAAAAGTGAGTATCTCCATATTTTTTTAAACACAAATGCACACAGTCGAGTAGGTATGGGTCTGTGAGGCAGGTATTTGGTGTGTTCGCGAGGGGGGGGGGGGGGTGGTATCTTTAAATTTTGCCTAGGGCGCTGAGAACCCTAGCACCGGCCCTGGTAGGAGGTGATAGTAGGTGGATGTGGAGTAATTGGGGGTAGAAGGAGGGAATGGGGGCTAGTCTCCAGCACTAGACAAGCTATGTGTTAGTGGCACTTGGTGAGGGGATGGTTGGGTAGGAGGTGATAGTAGGGGGATGTGAGGTAATGGAGGTAGAAGGAGGTGATGGGGGCTAGTCTCCAGCACTACACAAGCTATGTGTTAGTGGCACTTGGTGAGGGGGTGGTTGGGTAAGAGGTGATAGTAGGGGGGATGTGGGGCAAGAGAGGGATGGGGGCTAGTAATGGTGTGTGAGCCTCTCTGTGGTGTATGGGATGTAGCTGGTCGGGGTATTAAGTCTCTCACAGCTCTACCATTATAATAACCAGCTCTGCTAATACTAACATCCTTGTGCTGACTGCAGCACGGAGCTCCACTGAAACCGCCCTCACTAAGGTCACTAACAAACTTCTCCTCGCTAAATCCATAAGAAACTACTCCTTTCTTATCCTTCTTGACCTCTCTGCTGCCTTCAGTACCGTTGACCACGCATTCCTTTTGCAAACTCTCAAATATATAGGCCTATGTAACACTGTCCTCTCCTGTTTTTCCTCTTATCTCACCAACGGCTCCTTCTCAGTCTCTACACCACTCTATATTTCCCCCCTCTTCCCCTACCTGTTGGCGATCCTCAAAGTTCTGTTCTTGGCCCCCTGCTTATCTCCCTCTACACCTACTCCCTTGGTGTCCTCATCCGCTCCTTTGGCCTCCAGTACCACCTCTATGCTGATACCCAAATCTATCTTTTATCCCCTAACCTCTCACTTTCCCTTCTGTCTTGTGTCTCCTGCTGTCTCTCGGCCATCTCATCTTGGATGACCCAACGCTTCTTAAACTCAATATTTCCAAGACTGAACTTATCGTCTTCCCCCCTTACAGGACTCTCCCACCTCCACCCCTCTCTATTTCTGTTAATAACACTACCCTCGTTTCTGTCCCTCAAGTCTGATGCCTTGGGGTCATTCTTGATTCCTCCCTCTCCTTCAAGCCTCACATTCTGTCCCTCTCAAAATACCTGCTTCCAGCTTTGGAATATATCCAAGATATGCCCCTTTCGCACCAAAGAAGCTACGAAAACCCTGGTTCACCGGCTTGTAATCTCTCGCCTTGACTACTGTAACCTCCTTCTCTCTGGTCTACCTGATTCTCACCTTGACCCTCTTAAGTCTATCCTCAATGCTGCTGCCCGCCTCATTTTTCTCTCCCACCGCACTGTCTCTGCTGTCTCCCTCCAAACAGTCAATACATTGGCTCCCCATACCCTACAGAATTAAATTTAAACTCCTCACCCTCACCTTTAATGCTCTTAATCCTTCCTTCCCTACATCTCCAATCTCATCTCTACCTACACTCCTAGCCGCCCCCTCCGCTCTGCCTGTGACCGCCGCCTCACTACTTCACTGATCACCTCCTCTCACTCTCGTCTTCAGGACTTTGCCCGGGCTGCTCCCCTGCTGTGGAACGATCTTCCACGTTCCATCAGCTTAGCATCTACTCTCAAAGGCTTCAAGCGTGCCCTTAAGACTCACTTCTTTATTCATGTCTATCAGCTCTCCTCCTAACTCCCTTGTCCCGGCTCTCTTCCCCCTTTCCTTTAGGATGTAAGCTCTCAGGAGCAGGGCTCTTTTTCCTTGTGTGCTCCTTCTACTATTCCATCACCCCATGTACCTCTTGGCTGCTTCCCTAAGCCCTGTTTTCTTAGGCTTCGGCCTACTTCTCGCTGATTTCTACCATCACTTTCACTCATTGTCCCAGAAATAATTTGCTTTACACCATAATACCTGTGTCTGTGTGTATATATATCTGTTCTTTCTGTATCATGTTGTGTCACAGATCACTGTGTTCTGTATATGTCATGTCCGGCGCTGCGGACCCTTTGTGGCGCCTTATAAATTAAAGATAATAATAATAATAATCCCGTCTGGAGCCTGATAGTCTGTGGAATAAAATCACACCAGTTGTGGGGGGTCTGCAATCCCCTAATAATTGTCTGAACATAAGAACAGTAAATATAACAGAGTATTATGTACCAGCAGAAACAGTCAGTAAACTGTGGGGAATATTTTTATAACATTTATTTGCCAAAAAGTCTATTAATAATATCATAAAATCACTTTCTAATCAGTACATAACATATAGGTCAGTAATACACAGTATTATAATATGACTGTACAGGACTCATGTAATGACTAGATGACAGGTATAACTGTGATCCTACAATCTATACAGCAATGTATGTAGAATATAACCACATGGATGTTATACTGTGATAATATATAACCAGTCTCACACCCTTGTACTTCTATAGACCGCGGGCACCGAGCAGTAGTCCTCAATGTCTGATGTATTATTATACAGGGCCCGGATGTAGTCCAGGGTCTAAGATGGCGTCTGAGAGACCATGTAGCCACGCCCCCTGTGCGGTGTAACTTGTTTTCAGGGGTGGAGAAATATCTGTAAGACTGATAGTGTGTCTGGGAGACTACGGAAAAATGGCCGCCGCTGTCCTGCACTGAGGACAATACGGTAATAGAAACTATTAAATCTACTATTTAAGTATGGGAAAATGTATTGTCCTCAATTCAAGACCGCGGAGGCCATTTTCCCGTAGTTTCCCACACACTCTATCAGTCATACAGATATTTCTCCGCCCCTCACAACAACTTACACTGCACAGGGGGCGTGGCTACATGGTCTCTCAGACGCCATCTTAGACCCTGAACTACATCCGGGCCCTGTACAAGACGGAGGTAATATCTCCCTATAATAATATATCAGACAGCGGGAATTACCCCCATAGAGTTACCCCATGTTTATGTGCAGCCTCCCGGCGATCAGGACTTCATACATGCGGCTGAGCTCTCACATCAGCTGCTACATAATCCTCATTGTGCTCCTGCTGCAGTCAGCAGAAGGCTGTTAGTAATAGCAGAGCTGGTTATTATAATGGCAGAGCTGTGAGAGACTTAATACCCAGACCAGCTACACCCCATACACCACAGAGGGGCTCACACACCATGACTAGCCCCCATCCCCCTCCTTCTACCCCCATTACCCCACATCCCCTCTACTATCACCTCCTACCCAACCACCCCTCACCAAGTGTCACTAACACATAGCTTGTCTAGTGCTGGAGACTAGTCCCCATCCCCTCCTTCTACCCCCATTACCCCACATCCCCCCTACTATCACCTCCTACCCAACCACCCCTCACCAAGTGTCACTAACACATAGCTTGTCTAGTGCTGGAGACTAGTCCCCACCCCCCTCCTTCTACCCCCATTACCCCACACCCCCCTACTATCACCTCCTACCCAACCATCCCTCACCAAGTGCCACTAACACATAGCTTGTCTAGTGCTGGAGACTAACCCCCATCCCCCTCCTTCTACCCCCATTACCTCACATCCCCCTACTATCACCTCCTACCCAACCACCCCCTCACCAAGTGCCACTAACACATAGCTTGTCTAGTGCTGGAGACTAGCCCCCATCCCCCTCCTTCTACCCCCATTACCTCTCATCCTCCTACTATCACCTCCTACCCAACCACCCCCTCACCAAGTGTCACTAACACATAGCTTGTCTAGTGCTGGAGACTAGCCCCCATCCCCCTCCTTCTACCCCATTACCCCACATCCCCCTACTATCACCTCCTACCCAACCACCCCTCACCAAGTGTCACTAACACATAGCTTGTCTAGTGCTGGAGACTAGCCCCCATCCCCCTCCTTCTACCCCTATTACCTCACATTCCCCAACTATCACCTCCTACCCAACCACCCCCTCACCAAGGGCCACTAACACATAGCTTGTGTAGTGCTGGAGACTAGCCCCCATCCCCTCCTTCTATCTCCATTACCTCACATCCCCCCACTATCACCTCCTACCCAACAACCCCCTCACCAAGTGCCACTAACACATATCTTGTGTAGTGCTGGAGACTAGCCCCCATCCCCTCCTTCTACCCCCATTACCCCACATCCCCCTACTATCACCTCCTACCCAACCACCCCTCACCAAGTGTCACTAACACATAGCTTGTCTAGTGCTGGAGACTAGCCCCCATCCCCCTCCTTCTACCCCCATTACCTCACATTCCCCAACTATCACCTCCTACCCAACCACCCCCTCACCAAGTGCCACTAACACATAGCTTGTGTAGTGCTGGAGACTAGCCCCCATCCCCTCCTTCTACCCCCATTACCCCACATCCCCCTACTATCACCTCCTACCCAACCACCCCTCACCAAGTGTCACTAACACATAGCTTGTCTAGTGCTGGAGACTAGCCCCCATCCCCCTCCTTCTACCCCCATTACCCCACATCCCCCCTACTATCACCTTCTACCCAACCACCCCTCAACAATTGCCACTAACACATAGGTTGTCTAGTGCTGGAGACTAGCCCCCATCCCCCTCCTTCTACCCCCATTACCCCACATCCCCCCTACTATCACCTCCTACCCAACCACCCCTCACCAAGTGCTACTAACACATATCTTGTGTGGTGCTGGAGACTAGGCTCCATCCCCCTCCTTCTACCCCCCATTACCTCACATCCCCCTACTATCACCTCCTACCCAACCACCCTCACCAAGTGTCACCAACACATACCTTGTCTAGTGCTGGAGACTAGCCCCCATCCTGCTCCTTCTACCCCCATTACCTCACATCCCCCCCTACTATCACCTCCTACCCAACCACCCCCTCACCAAGTGCCACTAACACATATCTTGTGTAGTGCTGGAGACTAGCCCCCATCCCCTCCTTCTACCCCCATTACCTCACATCCCCCTACTATAACCTCCTACCCAACCACCCCCTCACCAAGTGCCACTAACACATATCCCCGTGATCGGATACTGACGCTGCTCATTTGCCTGTGACCCAGACCCCGTGCTCGGATACTGATGCTGCTGATATGCCTGTGACCCATACCCCGTGCTCGGATACTGACGCTGCTTATTTCCCTGTCACCCTGACCCCTTGCCTGGATACTGACGCTGCTCATTTGCCTGTGACCCTGACCCCTTGCCTGGATACTGACGCTGCTGATTTGCCTGAGACTCAGACCCCTTGCCTGCATACTGACGCTGCTGATTTGCCTGTGACCCAGACCCCGTGCTTGGATACTGACGCTGCTCATTTGCCTGTGACCTAGACCCCGTGCTCGGATACTGACGCTGCTCATTTGCCTGTGACCCAGATCCCGTGCTCGGATACTGACGCTGCTCATTTGCCTGTGACCCTGACCCCTTGCCTGGATACTGACGCTGCTCATTTGCCTGTGACCCTGACCCCTTGCCTGGATACTGACGCTGCTGATTTGCATGTAACCCTGAAACCTTTGCCGCGATCCTCACTCCTCCTCTTTGTTAACTCCTGCGCTACGTTCTCAGGTTATCAGCTCCTACTACTAGAGAACAAGACCTGGGGGCATCAGAGTACCTGTGAGCGCTTCTAGCTCTACGAGAAAGGCGGCTGCTATAGGCGAAGACCTCTGAAGCGGTTCTAGGAGTTGATATCTGGGGCGTGAGCCGTAACAATGTTACACACTTTATGTGACACTACATTACTGCACTTGTCCTACACTTACTGCCCCCCCTCCCCTGTTCAGCCTCTCTAAGTGTACAGAGGAGTAAGTGTTAGATGTTTCTCAGTCTACATAGGGCCTCAGTCTTACACATTTCATGTATACATAAGTACAGAAATAAGTATTTTAAGAAAATGCTCTTATATCCAGCTCTCCATGAGTCCCTCAATATTTCATATTTCAATATCTTACATGTCTTCTCCTATGATGTGTATAATAATTATTATATTTATTTCTAGCCCATTGAGCTGTGAGGAACCAGAAAATCTTTTACTGGAAGTCAACTGAAGGTGAATCCCGTTCTGTGTAAATCACTGATTCCCTGAGGATGGACAAGTACAGGAGTGAGAGGATATTAAATCTCACCCTGGAGATCATCTACCTGCTGACTGGAGAGGTGAGGGATTCTGAGAATATCACAGTGACATCATTCTTACTGCTATAAATAAAACAGGGACATGACTGGAGAGGTGAGGGATTCTGGGAATAAAGAAGTGGAAGTTGCTCAAATCAATTTATAGGCTATAGCAGGTGCATGAAAGAGTGGGGTTATCCTAAAAGGAACAAACACAGAGATCCCCCAGCACACTGCTATAGCCAGCAACATATCTGCTATTTCTACTGTAGATAAAAATGCAAAAGTCTTAGTTGCACACATTTGCAAATGTATGTTAAAGCCACCCGCCACTCCACGGTGATTTTGCTAATAGGGTGGTCCTACTCTAAACAATGAGAGTCCCATATATTTGGGCCATACATATGTTTCTGGGAATGTCACAGTGACATCATTCTTACTGATATAAATAAAACAGGGACATGACTGGAGAGGTGAGGGATTCTGGGAATGTCACAGTGACATCATTCTTACTGCTATAAATAAAATGGATATGACTGGAGAGGTGAGGGATTCTGGGAATGTCACAGTGACATCATTCTTACTGCTATGAATAAAACAGGGACATGACCGGAGAAGTGAGGGATTCTGGGAATGTCACAGTGACATCATTCTTACTGCTATAAATATAACGGACATGACTGGAGAGGTGCTGTTAAACCTGTAAATCTGCTATTACAAACCTGCTATTTGTAATATGTGCGGCGATAGGGAAACCTTGTGGCGTCTTATAAGTAAAGGTTAATAATAATAATAATAATAAAGAATGTTTTGTTTTTTTTATTTTTATTTATAACAGCAAATGGATATAAAGCACAACAGTACATGTCAAAAACATTAACCAAGTACCAGGAGTACAAAATGTAAAAACTCTGATAAGAAAAATAAAAAACGCAGAAAAACAATAGAAAACATATAAATATAGTTTTCACAACATGGTACGTTTCAGGAAGGAACTGGGAGCTAAAGAACTACAAGGTGAATATTGGAGTAAGAAATTTCCCCCGTTCCATAGATAAATCCTGCACCGTTGTAGAAACCAAGCGAATAGAGCAAACTGCCGTCATTTTTTATTTTTTGTTGAGGGCAAAAGGGGGAGGGGGGGGGGGGATAGTCCAAGTTGGGTATGTATTCCTGACTGAGTACCCATCATGTCAAGATGACAGTAAACAAAAGAGGGGTAAAAAAAAAAAAAAAAGGAGGGGAGAGGCGAACAGAAGGAGCAAAGAGAGAGTAGGGGAAATAGAGTCACAAAGATAGGCAACACAAGGGGAGGGGAGAGCATCTAAAGCTTATAAGAGGCCTGGCATAAAGCTGTTGTTAAAGCTATACCAAAGATCCCACACTTTGTGGAACGTGGGAACTATAATAAAGAATGTTTTATTCTTTGGTGTGTTATTTTATAGTTTATCCTTCCCATGATCCTCTCCTCTCTGGCTCACAGGGTGGTGTCCATTCTCCCTTTGGTACTTTCTGCTCTGCCTCAGTCACCTGAACAGCTGTAAATGAGCAGCAGGTAGACAGTCTCAGATAGAAGTATCAGTCCCACAATCTTCACAGATATTGGGATATATTACATTGGCCGCAGTATGTTGGGTTATTTCTATCACTAACTGATACTTTGTAACTGAGTTTTACAATTCTGGGATGATTTCCATTTTCTGGAGTTATTATTAAATGTTCTAGAGATACAAGAAATGCTTATTATACAAATATAGCCCCTGCCTTAGCTGTAACTGTTCCCTATATGCACTGACCATTACAGTGTATATATCACTTACCTCTCCTACTATCTTTCAAAGGTCGGCCATTCTGAGCCCCCACTTTAAACTCCTCTTACTGTTTGCACTGATTTATCCAAGCAGATGACAGATCCATGGGGGCCGGCTGTAGATAGAGGACTCAGATAGGTGGGCTCACTGAAGATGTCCGGAGCTGCAGGAGGGTGGGGTGCGGCATATCGATGCTGAATACCCCGACAACACCACGACATGATGATTCCGAAGGGCTCCTTACTGATGATTACCGATGGCGACTACTTTTGAAAGCTACTTGAACCAATCACGAAGAAGTAATAAGCCGTCTCCCCTTCATGTCGTCATTCACCATGGTGACGGGATTATCGCTGCTGTTAATGGTGTAATGTAAGTATGCGCCTATGTACAATGCAGAAGGCTTTGTAAACTACATTGTACATAGGCGTATGCTTACATTACCCCATTAACAGCAGTGATAATCCCGTCGCCATGGTGAAT
The DNA here is from genome assembly GCF_038048845.1 of Mixophyes fleayi. Lineage (NCBI taxonomy): Eukaryota > Metazoa > Chordata > Amphibia > Anura > Limnodynastidae > Mixophyes > Mixophyes fleayi. The sequence goes on from NC_134405.1 coordinate 6,892,433, forward strand.
AACGTCATGAAAGGGAGCCGGATTATTACTTCTTCGTGATTGGTTCAAGTAACTTTCAACAGTAGTCACCATCGGTAATCATCAGTAAGGAGCCCTTCGGAATCATCATGTCGTGGTGTTGTCGGGGTATTCAGCATCGATATGCCGCACCCCACCCTCCTGCAGCTCCGGACATCTTCAGGGAGCCCACCTATCTGAGTCCTCTATCTACAGCCGGCCCCCATGGATCTATCATCTGCTTGGATAAATCAGTGCAAACAGTAAGAGGAGTTTAAAGTGGGGGCTCAGAATGGCCGACCTTTGAAAGATAGTAGGAGAGGTAAGTGATATATACACCCCAATTTCCTGTATATAGGAAATAGTTAAAATAGGATATGGGTCATAATGATAAAATAGAACATTGTTTATTTTCCACAATTAACCCCTAAATAAAATTCCAAATATGTGGATTTTTATTCACCTGGATATCTCTCTCCATACACAGGATTACACAGCAGTGATAAAGAGACCTGGTGAGTGTGTGACACCCAGGAGCCGCCCCTGTGTGTCAGGAGGATTGTGCAGAACCCAGAGCCCCATCACGGTGTCTGAACCTCACTCACTGACACATGGGGGAAACAATGACCAGAAGATCCTGGAACTGACCAACAAGATCATTCAGCCGGTGACTGGAGAGGTGAATGCTGGGAATGGGACATTATACAGTAACATTAGGGGATGTGTCTGGGTGATGACTGTGTCATTGTGTATGTCAGGTTCCTATAAAGTGTCAGGAGGAGGAGTGGGAGAAATTAGAAGGACCCAACGGTCTGTACGAGGATGTGATGATGGAGAATCACCGGCCCCACACATCACAGGGTAAGAGGAGACTTTCATTTATTGTAAAAGGAGAGCGCATTGTTGAGGGCCACCTAGATACACATCATCTGATAATCATATATAAGCAATGTACTCAGTCACTGTGTGTTCCCTACAGATGGACCCAGTAACAGAAATACCCCAGAGAGAGATCTCCGTCCTTATTCACAGGATTGTACACAGGAAAATCCCAGGATCCCACAGGAGTATCAGGTAGATTTTAGGGTCTCACCAAATCCCAAAATTACTTTTAATTATACATTCTGTAAAATAGCTGTATGGATCGAACACAGATATTCTTCTGTTTTATATCATTTTATGATATTTCTATTTTGTGGGTTATTTAGGATGATGTCCTGACTGATATTAAAGTAGAAATTACAGATGGAGAGGAAGAGACGTATGTGAGGGGTGATCAGCAGTGTAAGGAGGAGGAAATCACTACAGATATCAGCACAGGTGAGTAATAAACACTTATTACAGAAAAGATTCAGTGTTTCAGGTTGAATGAGGTTCTTTCGGTTTCAAAGAGTTAATGACTCATGAATGCAAGATTTATTGTGACGTTTACCTTTATTTTTACGATAAACATAACACAAAAGAAAAAGTAAAGCAAATACTTAACTTCAAATATGTTCAAGTAACAGTCAATTTCCTCTTTCACACAAATGCTGAAAAAACACCTTTCTTCATCAAGGTCCAGTCATGAGGCAAGGGTCTCTCTGGCTGCATTCCAGTTTTATGCTCAGAGAACAAAGGGTCTTGGAATCAACTTACATATAAGGGTATGAATATATTTTCAGACTTGCTGTTGGTGTTTGGCTGCTGTCCCTGATCACCAACCCACAGAACTAGATGACGGAGATCTTCGCCTATAGCAGCCGCCTTTCCCTTAGAGCTCGACGCGCTCACCGGTACTCGGATGCCCCCAGGACTTAGCTCCAAGTGTAGTGTGGGTTGGTAATGCAGGACCACAGCTGCGGGCCAGGAGACTGGTAGAAGGCAGCGGGTAGTCAAAACGATATCCAAGGTCAAGGGTCACAGGCAAGCAGGGTAATCGATAAACACGCCAGAGGTCGGGGTCACAGGCACAGTAGCAAGGTCCAAGGTACAGGCTGAAGGGTCAGGGTCACGAGCAAACAGGCAGAGTCCAAAGTCCAGGCAGGGGGTCATACACGAGAAATCAGTCCAACAGGTTTCCACCAACACAATACAGGAGCAGGTTAGCTGACAGGCAAACGATGCTATAACCGGCAGTGAGGCTCAGACCTCACTGCCTTAAATACTGCTGATAGCCAATCAGAGCCTAGCTCTGAAACAATCACAGCCCCCCTGTTAATTACTAGTCAAAGGTATTTAATCAGCCCACAGGTGGACCTGTCGCAAATGCGCCCGGCTACTCAGCCTGCCGGAGCACCTACAGTCTATTTTCGGTGTCCGGCCTGGCAACGGTTGGCCCGAAATACCAGAAGTGACGTCCTGGTCGTCATAGCGACGGCCGGGATGCCCGAAGGAGGTAACATGTGTCGCGGCGGTGCCCGCAGTCGCCGCAAATTTCTAACAGTACCCCCCCCCCTCTTGAGGATGGGTCAAAGAACCCTTACACCCAGGTGTCCTTGTAATTTTTTTGAAAAATTCTGTTAGATGTTTGGGAGCGTGAAGCCGTCATCGTGGAACCCAGGACCGCTCTTCCAAACCACGATTCTTCCACTGTACTAGAAAGTGCACCTAACCCTGCACCTTCTTAGAATCGAGAATCTTCTGAATGATGTATTTTTGAGGTTTGTTCTAATTCAGTACATGTGGACTTGAAGGCTGGGATAGATCTGGGTATAGCACAGGCTTAAGCAGAGAGCAATGGAATGTGTTGGGGATCCTCAACGAGCCAGGAATTTTCAATCTGAAAGCTACAGAATTAATCTGCTTGACAATAAGGAAAGGACCGATGAATTTAGGCCCCAGTTTCCTGCAAGGCTGTCTGAGCCTAATATTGCTTGTAGAAAGCCACACTTTCTGGCCCACTTTGAGGGAGCAGGTGGTACGGTGGCGATCCGGATATTTTTTGGCAAAAAATGAGGCTCGTCTCAACGATGACTGTACTTTTTTCCAGATGACCTTGAGATCATTGGCTGTAGAACGAATCTCCGGAATACCAGCGGATTTGAGAGAATACAATGAATTGGATCTGGAATGAAAACCAAAATTACAGTAGAATGGAGAGTTTTGAGTTGATGAATGACATGAATTGTTAAAGGCGAATTCTGCCCAAGGTAACAAGGAGGACCAGTTGTCGTGAAATTCTGAAGTGTAACATCGTAAGAACAGTTCTAATGACTGGTTAACATTTTCAGTTTGCCCATTAGATTGAGGGTGGTATGCAGACGAAAGGCTAATCTTGATTCCAAGAAGGGTACAAAAGGATTTCCAGAATTGTGCAATAAATTGGGAACCATGATCAGACACGATGGCAGTAGGAAGTCCATGAAGACGGAATATACGCTGAATGAACAGGATAGCCAAATCTCGAGCACTAGGAAGCCTGGTTAACGGTATGAAGTGTGACATTTTGCTGAACCGGTCTACCACGACCCATATGGTGTTGTGTCCTGCAGAGAGTGGCAGAATGACTATAAAGTCCATGGACAAGTGTGTCCAGGGTTTTGCAGGAATGGGCAATGGAACCAACTGGCCTACAGGACGATTCCTGGCGCAACCCTCGTAAGAAAGGACATAACTTTTGAAATCAGCAGACAATGATGGCCACCATACCGTACAGGAGAGGATTTCTAAATTTTTATAAATTCCAGGATGTCCAGCAGTCTTACTATCGTATGCTTCTGCAAGGGCCGCATCCTTAAATGAACTGGAACAAATAAACATCCTTCCGGAGTATTACCAGGAGCTAATATTTGAAACCTGCGAAGCGTGATGCTCAGGTCTTGGGTTAACCCAGCATGGATTAAGGAGGGGGGAATGATAAGCACAGGATCTGAAACTGGAACATGATGTGCCAAGAAGCTTCTAGATAGAGCATCCGCTCGGACATTTTTAGAACCTGGTCGGTAGGTGATCACAAAATTGAAGCGGGTGAAGAATAACGACCAACGGGCCTGTCTGGGGTTCAGGCGTTTGGCCGACTGAATGTATTGCAAGTTTTTATGGTCCGTTATAACGGAGATTAGATGTGAAGCACCTTCCAGCCAATGTCGCCATTCCTCCAAGGCCCATTTAATTGCCAGTAGTTCCCGATTGCCCACATCATAGTTGGCTTCTGCTGAGGAGAATTTACGGGAAAAATAAGCACATGGATGTAGGCGGTGAGTATGAGGATCCTTTTGAGATAAGATAGCACCAGCACCAACGTTGGATGCATCAACTTCTAGAACAAAAGGTACTTCGGGATCTGGATGTCTAAGGACCTGAGCAGATACAAAGGCTTTTTTCAAGGTTTCAAATGTGGTTACTGCTTGGGATCACCAATTAGTTGGATCCATTCCTTTGCGGGTCAGGGTGACAATAGGAGCCACAATATCAGCAAAGTCCCGAATGAATCTCCTATAATAATTGGCGAAGCCCAAAAACCTCTGCACTGCCTTGAGATTATTAGGTTGGACATTGGTTGGATCCATGTAGAACCCCTCAGAAGAGATTACGTAACCCAGAAATGATACCTTCTGCACCTCAAACTCACACTTTTCTAGTTTGGCGTAAAGGTGGTGTTCCCGTAGTTTCTGTAGAACCTGCTTGACGTGACCCCGATGTATAGATAACGACTTGGAGTATATGAGGATATCGTCTAAGTAGACAACCTTGAGGTAAATGAGGAACTCACAAAGAACTTCGTTAATCAGATCTTGGAACACTGCAGGTGCGTTGCTAAAACCAAACGGCATGACCAGGTATTCATTGTGGCCAGAATGAGTATTGAACGCCGTCTTCCATTCATCTCCTCCTTTGATACGGATGAGGTTATATGCTCCACGAAGGTCGATTTTAGTGAAGACTGTAGCACCTCTTAATTGATCGAATAATACTGAGATGAGAGGAAGGGCATAGGTGTTCTTGACTGTAATAAGATTTAGTCCTCTATAGTCGATACAGGGTCTTAGTCCCCCATCTTTCTTGGATACGAAGAAACATTCAGCTCCTACTGGAGATTTAGATGGCCTGATGAAACCCTTTTCTAAGTTTTTGTCAATGTAATCCTGCATGGATTTGGTCTCCGGGCCAGAAAGAGAGTACAAGCGTCCTTTCGGTAACTTGGAACCAGGAATAAGCTTGATGGCACAGTCGAAGTCACGATGAGGTGGTAACGTGTCAGCAGCCTTTTTAGAGAACACATCCCAGAAATCTTGATATTGTGAGGGATGTTGCTCAGAAATTGACTGAATAATTCGAAGAGGCATGGTTAAGCAAGACTGTGTACAATAAGAGCACCACTGGGTAATTTCTCCTTTTATCCAATCCACCACAGGGTTTTGACGGGAAAGCCATGGATGGCCCAAAATCAATGGAACCGACGAGCAGTCGATAAGGAAGAAGGTCAAGGACTCTGAATGGAGAGCCCCTATGTTTAATTGCAGAACCGGGGTTTCCCATATAATCTTGCCACCAGGCAATGGACTGCCATCTAAGCCACAGACAGTAATTGCAGACTTGAGCTTCACAGTCGGAATTCCAGCAGAGCGGGCAAACCTGATGTCAAGAAAGTTGCCCGCAGCTCCACTATCAATGAAAGCCGACAGAGCCACGGAACAGGCACCGAACGTGACTCGTGCGGAAATCAGGACAGCATTTTTTGAGGAAACTATTTGTAGACCTAGGTGGACCTTCCCCTCGTTCCCCAGACATGCTCCTTTTTCAGGTTTGTAAGGACAAGAGCAGGAGAAGTGGCCTTTATTACCACAATAAAGACATAGGCCTTGTGACCGTCTTTTGTCTCTTTCCTCAGGAGAAAGGCAATACGCCCCTGACTGCATAGGCTCCTCAACATCTGTGGGAACTGGAATAAGTGCAGACGGAAAGGAAGATGCCTCTTTGTCTTCCTCTCCTTGATTCTCCTATCAATTTTAATGGTGAGTTGCATAAGGTTCTCCAACGAAGTGGGGGAAGGATACTGCACAAGTGAATCTTTAATCTGCTCTGACAGTTCTAGGCGAAACTGGCTGCGTAACGCTGGATCATTCCATTCACTGTCAGGCGACCATCTGCGGAATTCAGCGCAGTATTCTTTTGCCAAACGCCGGCCTTGCTTTAAGGCCTGTAGATGAGCCTCAGCGGAGGCAATTCTATCTGGGTCATCGTAGAGCAGACCCAATGCGTTAAAGAAAGCTTCTAAAGATTGCATGATGGGACTCGTCTGTGGCAGAGTGAAGGCCCAAGACTGGGGGTCACCCTGCAGGAGGGAGATGATAATTCCGACTCTCTGCTGTTCTGAACCAGAAGACCGAGGTCTCAGCTGAAAGTAGAGCTTGCAGCTCTCCTTAAAGTTCCGTAACAGGGTTCTATTTCCGGAGAACCGTTCCGGCAAATTTCACTTGGGTTCACGGGCGGCACCGGAAATGGCTAGTGTAGTCCGGGAGTCCTCCTCTTGAGCGGACAAATGCTGGGACAATCCCCGGACCATTTGATACAGGGTCTCCACATGACCCGTCATGTCTTGAAACTGAGACAATTTGGTTACTCTTTCATTCATCCCAATTTCGTCTCCGGAATGTCTGTATGGCCGGTTATAATGTTAGGCTGCTGGCCCTGACCACCAACCCACAGAATTAGATGACGGAGATCTTCGCCTATAGCAGCCGCCTTTCCCTTAGAGCTTGACGCGCTCACTGGTACTCGGATGCCCCCAGGACTTAGCTCCAAGTCTAGTGTGGGTTGGTAATGCAGGACCCCAGCTGCGGGCCAGGAGACTGGTAGAAGGTAGCGGGTAGTCAAAACGATAGCCAAGGTCAAGGGTCACAGGCAAGCAGGGTAATCGATAAACACTTCAGAGGTCGGGGTCACAGGCACGGTAGCAAGGTCCAAGTTACAGGCTGAAGGGTCAGGGTCACGAGCAAACAGGCAGAGTCCAAATTCCAGGCAGGGGGTCATACACAAGAAATCAGTCCAACAGGTTTCCACCAACACAATACAGGAGCAGGTTAGCTGACAGGCAAACTGGACGCTAGGCTCAGACCTCACTGCCTTAAATACTGCTGATAGCCAATCAGAGCCTAGCTCTGAAACAATCACAGCCCCCCTGTGAATTACTAGTCGAAGATATTTAATCAGCCCACAGGCGGACCTTTCACACATGCGCCCAGCTACTCAGCCTGCCGGAGCGCCTACAGTCTATTTTCGGTGTCCGGCCGTTGCCCTGGCAACGGTCGTCCCGAAATACTGGAAGTGACGTCCTGGTCGTCATAGCGACGGCCGGGAAGCCAGAAGGAGGTAATGTGTGTCCGCCGCGACTGTCTAACAGTTGGTACATTTCTGATAAGAAAGAATATATTCTCGCTCATGTGCAGAAGCATCTGAGACACCGCCCTGGTCTATGTGGAGATGTCTCGGCCCAGCCTTTGATCAGAGAAGCATTTTACAATACACACAGAAAAGTATGAATACCACAAAAAATAGACCTGTTACAGTCACATACTCAGCTTATTTAGTCAATATATCAGTCATATATTCTACACCTTCCTCTGTCAGTAAAAACTAATGAGGATAAAGTATCTGCCCAATGGGACAGTCAGCAGCCATCAGCCCCCCTATAAGACTCCTGTTCTCCTCCTCACATCATATCATTGTGTGCTACCAACATAGACCAGTCTCTTCCTCACATATTATTGTGTGTTACCAGCACAGAGATCTCGCCAGTCTCTTCTCACATCATATCATTGTGTGCTACCAGCCCAGAGATCTGACCAGTCTCCTGAGCCATAAAGTAGCAATGTAATGCTAATGCAAAATGAGATTATCCCCCTTCCTCTGAGATCACATACACCCCATCACAAAGTACACTAAACAGAAATTCCACCTTCTGATACACGGATCTATAACCACACACCCATAATTGTACAATCTACGTGCTTGGATGCTCTTCATCTGCTGAGCTTAGTCTGTACCCTGCTCTGCCCTTATACTTTACTATGTACTGTTGCCCATCTGTGCCCTGCTCCGTTCTCCTACTCTGTCCCGATGCTCTCCTCTGCTCTGTACAATGGTGTAAGACCTAAGAGTAGTGTAAACCCATATCCAGGACTCACTGCTGATGTAACTCACGCCTACTCTACTTTTGAGGCTCCAGTGTTTGTATATGAGGACAGTGTCTAGTTGGAAAATGTCCCTGGCTAATGAGTCTTCCTGTCCTAGGATCCTGGCTGGGCATTGTGTAAAGTCTAAAAAGTCTAAAATTAAAATGAACAAAATATACAACGCTGAGGACAGAAACGTCACTACTTCTACAACATAGATACTATGGGCCTGATTTAGTCGGAGGGAATTTAGACTTAACTCGTCAGTGTAAATTGCATCACGTAATTTACACAGTATTCCAAGTCACACAAATCTTTAGATCGTGCAACTCAGAATACTATGCAAATTGCATAAACACCTCTTTATCTGCCTTATGGGCCGGCGTGCATGATACACTTAATTGTATCAGTCACAGCGACCCTGTAAGGCAGATTAATGAATAAAAAAATGAATGTAAAAAAGAAATTGTGCTTCTTCCCCCACTAACAGCACTCGGATTGGTTAAGCTGTTTGGAAGGGGGTGCAAATCTTTTTTATAAAATGTAATGATTTTTTTAAATCTTTTTAACACAACAAGGTCTGTTGCACCAGCAGAAAGCACCCGCAAAAGATCCATCTCCTAAAGACCTATTTGCGGCTTGCTTTCAGCTCCGCATAGCATGTAAAGTGCTGGAACACACCTTTACATTGCTAGGCTCGCCCACTAACTTCCCCGTTCCACCTCTCTAACCGCATAGCGGTGCAAGGAGGAGATCCATCTAAGTCAGAATACAAGCTGAGACGGATCCTAGGCTAAAAGTGCTGTTTGCACTGATTAGCTGGAATTGCGTCCAACTCTCAATCAGGCCCTATATGTTTTATAGTTAAAAAACTTAACATATTGGCACCATCATATAAATTTCTTATTATACAATAGCCAATTTCTGTTGGTTCACTAATCAAGGTAACAATCAAACCACACACAAAGGCTAAGTAACTGCAGAACATGTTTGTGGTCATTACAGTGTGTACAGTCTGCATTTTGGCTGGGGTTGATGAAACTGGATTCGATCTGCATGTCACTGTGGTTGGGTCTATGCATTGTGCTTGGTGCAGTTTTATAATTATCATGAAGTGTTTGTAGTTTGCAAATTAAAATTAAACATCTGAACATTTCAACTTAATCATAGTATGAAAATGTTGGGCATTTTTAATGTTAATTTAAAATTAGATGTCTGTTTCCATACATTTATTTTGTTTTCAGCAGATGGATGTAAACACTGGAATATCTCAGAAGGAAAATTCATTGTGTCAACAGATTGTGAAATAGAAGATAACATCACACAAGATTCTCCTGGAGAAAACCCCATTGCCCTAAATATACATCCAATACTTCACAGAGCAGATAAATCATCTGATCATGAGGAATATTTTCCTGATAACAAAAGCTTTACAGTTACATTATCTCTTCATAAAAAGCAGATCAGGCATAGACCTAAGAAACCATTTCCATGTTCTACGTGTGGGAAATGTTTTTCACAGAAAGTAACTCTTGTAAATCATCAGAGAACTCACACAGGTGAGAAACCATTTCCCTGTTCTGAGTGTGGGAAATATTTTTCACGAAAATCAATTCTTGTTAGTCATCAGAGAACTCACACAGGTGAGAAACCATTTCCATGTTCGGAGTGTGGGAAATCTTTTACACGAAAATCAAATCTTGTTAATCATCAAAGACATCACACAGGTGAGAAACCATTTCCTTGCTCTGAGTGTGGGAAATATTTTGTAGGTAAATCATCTCTTATTGAACATCAGAAAACTCACACAGGCGAGAAGCCATTGCCATGTACTGAGTGTGAAAAATGGTTTAGAAACAAATCAAAACTTATTAGACATCAGAGAACTCACACAGGTGAGAAACCATTTCCATGTTCTGAGTGTGAAAAATGGTTTACAACCAAATCAAAACTTATTAGACATCAGAGAACTCACACAGGTGAGAAACCATTTCCCTGTTCTGAGTGTGGGAAATGTTTTGCACAGAAATCAGAAATGATTAGACATCAGAAAATTCACATAGGACCAAAGCAATTGGATATGAAACAAGGTTGCTGCGATTCTCCAAATATTGTGAAATCAATTGATTAAAATAGATGATATAGCAGTACATAGCTTGGCGAAAACAATCCAAACATTTTACTGACCCAGGTGCTCACCTAAAGCCAGATGTAAATCATGCTGAATAAAAAGGGCGGCACTCAAGGATTTGAGCCATAGATAAAGTGTCAAAAATTTATTTTAATCCATTATGTACAATGTTTCAGTTAATCCAAAACGTTCATCAGTGATAGCATACTCAATATTGAATTTAATAAGGTAATATATAGACGTGTGTTACTCATCCAGGTGCAAGAGTTTAGCGTGAATATCCACCATTTCGCGTTAGCAATTAGCGTGCTGGTGAAATCTGGAAACTAAACTATGACAACCAATGAAACCCAATAAGGAAGAGAGAAAAGGACATGTGATTAATCTCTGGAATAGTCCCGTGTGTGTTAAAGAGTCAGCGATCAAGACGCTGTGAGATAGAGAAAGTGTGCGTATAAGTAATCCCTTTATTCGCAGCTTGTAACAATGTAAAGATAAAGAAATGTGTTCAAATAAGTAAATACAGAAATTAGAGTTTCCACAGCTAAAGGTTGTGGATACACAAATAAATTGATAAGGTTGGATAATACTTATATTTGGGAAGATCATTTATCCCTTCTTTATGCCAAGAAAAGGTATCTAGTCACAATATTCAATTATGCATGGTACATGGGAAAAGAAGAATATATGTATTCATAGCGTCATTTTGTAATATCATTGCAATCCTTTTGTATGTGTTCATGTGAATAATTTCTGAATTTTTGTTAACACAAGGTTTTATCGATATGGAGATTATGTAGGATATAAAACCATTAAGAACAAAAAATTCAAAAATTCCACAATGGCATTACATATAAAATTGATCAATTTATTACATGTAATGCAGAAAATCGTATATATATTTTAGAATGTTGTCGCAGATTACTATATGTAGGGAAAGCATCTAGACCACTGAAAGAAAGAATATGAGAACATTTATATAATATTAAAACAGGAAAAGACACATTCTGTAACAAATTCATAATTGCTCTACGAAGATTTTTGGGATATACAAGTGGTCAATCAGTTGGAAACAAATTTAGAAAGAATATTAGTGGCATGAGAAATGACGGATGTATAAATTAAATGCTCTTGTCCCTTATGGTCTAAATAAGGAGTTTGAAATAAAATGTTTTTTAAGCTGATTATGTTGCTTTGTTGTCTTTTTTTTTTTTCCCCTCAGATGTAGGATCATCATTCCTTCAATTCCACAGCAAATATTATTATTATTTTGAAATAAACATAATTCATTGTAATTCATCTCATGATACCATCATACATTGTAATTTCTATTATATGCACATAAGAGATCTAAATTAATTAAATGACATTTAGATGTCCCTATATGTATATTTATTTTTACTTTATTTTTTTGGAAGACCATTTATAATATGTTCAACATAACAGCCTTGTAATATTATTATTTTTATTATAATGCAAAAGTCTAACTACCATAGACTCTGTTTTGCATAATACTGTATAGTTAAGTTGATTCCTGATGTGAAACGCAGAAGAACTAACTGTCTATAATATAAAAGGAGCAATTAATAAAGTTTATTGAAATTTATGACCACTTTCGGTGAAAAAATGAAGGTGGACCGCAAACCGGAAGTGACTATAGCGAGGCATGGAACGCAAGTAGTGTTCCCACGCGATTTCAAATATTAAAATTAAAGTATACAAAAATCTTTGCGGGCCATCTGAGAAAGGTTTTTCATCTATGTATAAAGAAATCTTTATTTATAATCACCTAAAGTAGATATATCAGGGGGGTGTCTTCCACTAACAAAATACACAATAGCATCTATTTCTATTTCCCTTAGGAAAGGTCGCACTTAGGAAAAGGGAGGGGGGACAATAAGGAAAAGATGGTAATCTTACTGAATATGAGGAAAATACAATGAATAGAAGGCTGCTTATTAGATGGTCCAAAGGAGACTAGATGAATAAAGATGATTGCTTGAAAGCCACAGTTGTTCTAATAATGTATACACACTCGTGAAATATTTCTCAACACATGTTACCAGTAACAAGCAAGGACATATATTTTGTATATCATGAAAACAAATTCAATAAGCACAAATGAATGTCCAAATGAATTCATGTATGAATGAGTTAATGCAGACAAATATGGAACTCCAAGAGTTAATGTTTATCGAACTCATGTTTCAGTGTTCTCAATCCTGTGAATCCTGTGTGTCTTCTATGTGCCTTCTCTAACCTTCCACTCCCCAATTTGGATACCATAAAGGAGAGAGAGACCGGACTAATTCCATAATGGGAATAAGGTGGAATAAATACAATACTCCAGAGCATATATATTCCCTCAAGCCGGCTACAATCCTGTTTGGCAAATATATGAGGACTAATTCCTGTAGTTCAAAATAATACAAAAAAGTTCAAAATCCACATTCAAACCTGCCGGTGCTAAAGTCCCTGGGTGTATATCTATTGTATATCCCTGGGTGTATATCCATTGTATATCCCTGGGTGTATATCCATTGTATATCCCTGGTTGTATATCTATTGTGACTCTGCTGATTTTCAACCTTTTGTTGTAATCTATTCCTCTTCAGTCTTAACTCACCAGTTGAATCGATTTGTTCAATATATGAGGAATTTGTCCTCATATATTCAACAAAAATTGTTGTTTTCTGGGATTTACCGCTAAATTACTATGTATCATTCTAGCATCGCAGCAGAGATCTCAGAGATCTGCTGCTTTGCATGTATTATCGGTTTTCTGAGCACTCCCCATAGCAGTCTATGGGGAGTGCTCATTAACGCTATGTATCAAAGTCAGCCCTGTGAAATCTGTCTCTTTTTCTACATGTACATGTGCACCAGGTGAAGCTGCCGTTTTCAACACCTTAAAGTATTATTACCATTAATTGGTATTAACATATAGCATTTGGATGCATATTTTATAAAGAGAAATGTTGCATGCTGTATATTAAGTCATGTGAATTGGGTTAAGTTCTGTGCCTCATTGGGAATTGGGTGCACTTATTCCTGTTAACAGATGAAATGTGTCATTAATGTTGAATGGACTATGGACTGGTATTTTTGGTGTGCACTTATCTGTGCCATAAAATACATTTAGGAAATGTTAGTTGTATAATGTGACATGTGGGACACGTATGTGTGTAATACACTGTTTTTTGTTTTTTTTATTCGCATTAGTATTGTATAATTTAACAGTAAAGTGGCATAAAAGAGCTTTTCTGTGCACTTGTTTACTATAATAAATCTGCGTACCAAAAATATATAAATGTAAATGTTTGCTTATCTGTATTTGTTGTCGCTGATACCGGATCTCAGGAGGTGCTCCCTCAAATCAATGCTGGGAGAATGCAGGCAGTAAAGGTGGTAGCAGGTAAAGCCAAGGATACAAGGGAACAAACACTGGAAAGCAGACTGTCCAAAGCACAGGATACAGACTACAACAACCAATGACCAGCTGGCCATTCAGTTATATCTTTTTGGTGCGCAGATTTATTATAGTGTCTTATGAAGGAATATTTCTACCTTTTAAAGGGTATTATTTGCGAGCACCTGATCTCCCAAGATATTTCCTTAAAGGACATTTAGAGGAACCATCTACAACCTTTGAAGGGCCTTTCATTATCAGCATTCCGGTACACATATTTTTGAATACATCTATACAAAGAAGGCGCCTACTTCATATCTATTTGTCATATCTATTTTCATTTCTGGACTGACCAGTTCTTTGGAGTGGTGCTGCCACATGTACATATGGGACTTTTTTTCATATGAAAATTGCATTTGTTTATGTCAGATACACAGTGAAGCTCCAAGAGGTTTCATATCTATACTGAGTATATATATTGTATAAAAATTGTTTAATCAGCTTATAAAAGGAATCAAACATAGAAATGCATCTGTACTACATACTTAGATGCCTAGTATGTTATCAGACATGTACATGTTGTGTCCCAATGATAAAAATGCAGATACAGTCAAGTCCATAAATATTGGGACATGGACACAATTCTCATATTTTGGGCTCTATACACCAACTCAATGGATTTGAAATAAAACAAACAAGATGTGCTTTAACTGCAGACAATTTAAGCTTTAATTTGAGGGTATTTACATCCAAATCGGGGGAACAGTGTAGGAATTACAACGGTTTCTATATGTGCCTACCTGAAAGTCTGCAGTTAAAGCACATCTTGTTAGTTTCATTTCAAATCCCTTGTGGTGGTGTATAGAGCCCAAAATATGATAATTGTGTCCATGTCCCTATATTTATGGACCTGACCGTACATAAAAATACAACAGAGAAAACTGTGCAGATATATCAGACCCTCCAGCCGGCACCAATGCCGATGGCCTAGATAGATATATATATATATATATATATGTACACACACACACACCTGTCCTACCTTGGCTTCACAATATGTTATACGGTAGATTACTACAAGAAGGTTGTCACACCCTTGTTCTCTGCTATAAGGCTCCATATAGATTTATCTCCATTGCTGGATGTACATTTTATTATTATTGTTGTCACGTTTTTTGTTATTGCCAGAATCAATCAACTATATTGTTATATATTAAAATATAAAAAGTGATCTATACTCAGTAATTATCAATTATGAATTAATTAATATTTATTGAATGTTATCCATCTTTATGTCTTTTATACCGCTACTTTTTGATGTAATAATGTTATGTTATTAGTCAGCTTATATGTGTAAAATATTTTTGCCAAGATTGACTTTCAATTTTTTTTTTAAATGATAGATATTATACATTTTGCACGTGTTGTGGTACTAATCTTTTTTCTTTTTTTTAATATATAAATTTGTGAATATTTAAAAATAATATTCAAGAATGATTCCTCTTTTACTTCAATATCTGAGAATCATTTTAAACATAAACCTGGCCAGATCTGCACTTCAAAATGAACCTAATATCACAGCACCTACACGTCAAAGAAGAAGACGTCTTAGAAGAGCGCGTGTGTTCAGGCCACGCCAAACGCTTCATGCTCTGCACGAGGAAGACATTGTTAGACTGTATCGGCTCCTTCTATGGCCATATTGGTGTTATATGAACTTATCAAGTTAGATATTCAACCAAAGACCAGAAGAACAAATGCTGTTCCAGGCATCACCGAACTAGTGAGTACTCTTCATTTTTTGGCTTCTGGTTCGTTTCAACCAACGGCTGCATCTTGTGGTGGAGATGTCACAATCCACATTTTGCAGGGTTTTTCTCAGAGTAGTAAAGGCTATTCTGTAACATGTACAAGACTACATCTATCTCCCACGTAACGCAAGACAATGGCAGGGGGTCAAACAAGCTTTCTATGTAATTGGAAAAATACCAAATGTAATGGGTGCAATAGACTGTACCCACATTATAGAGAATTGCATAAGTATTGTTATTCTCCCAGTTTGCTGCATCAGTGTTTTTCTACTTTTTGTCCAGGTGTTGTTATGGTGCAGTCAATAAGAATTAGATTTTTTTTTTGAGATTTACATACATTTTCTGCTAAGAGTCAATATTTACAGCGCTGACCCTGCTTTTTGAGGATCCCTGTAAATCGCCCTACCATGCTGTCAATCAACTTGTGGCCCACATACTGACTGATGGCCATTCTTGCCTGATCAATGCTTGTAGTTTGTCTGAATGTCGTGGTTCTTCAGTACACATATTTAATAAGTGACATCATTTTTTCATATTATTACAACACTTGAATGGCAGTAGTTGCAAATATAGTATATGCCTATTTTTGTGTCTAATCACGTAAACCTTTCTTTGGACTTTATTCATTGAAATAAAATCTTATAACGTGGATGGAAAAACTGAACTATTTATTTTTTTGTTATTTATTTTCAAATAGGTTATTCGGGTTATGGATTAAGACCTTGACTTTTAACGCCTATATCAAGACCTCGTTCCTCTGCAGAGCCCCCTTACAACCGTGCCCACATGGCCACCCGTGGAATTATTGAAAGGACTTTTGGAATTTTGAAAAGTAGATTCCGTTGCTTGGACCGTTCGGGTGGTACATTACAATATTTGTCTGACAAGGTCTGTCAGATATTTGTGTTGTGTTGTATGTTGCACAATATCTGCCTAGAGCACAATATTCAAGTGATTCCTGATCAAAGTATACCTGAGGATCAAGATGTTGTTACTGCAAATGAAGAGAATGTAACGTTAGGAATCCATGTACGGGCAAAACTTGTCAGAGACTTCTTCTCTTGTAAGTAACCTAACTCTGTTAATACTGGGATGATAGCTGTTTTTTATTTCTATGTCTAATATTATTATACACTATTTAAAAGCATTCGCCTCTATTTGACATAAATACTCTTTCAATGTTGTACACCTGACACTGTCCACCCTTCACTTGGCCAATCTCCTACAACCTTGCTTTGATTAATTTGCACACATTAATTATCCTTTTACTCACCTTATAAACCAATTGATCACCCTCTTCATTCCTTACTAAACTACATTATTTTTCTTTGCATATACAGTGATATCAATGTAGTAAAATTACATAAATTATAAATATCTGTGAAATGGTCAAGATCTGTCCCAAATCATTACACTATAACATACAATATTGAACCTTTAATTTCTCCTAAAGAATTATTTTTCCTCCCCCTGTGCCCCTTGTATTTTGTGGCACTGTGCGCCCCTCTCTTACCGTTTACTTTCTCTTCTTTATTATTTCTTACGTCTTCTTCTGTGTTCTCCTTTGTCTTCTATCTTCAGACTCCTCACTGCTGCGATCTTCACTGTAATGTCGGGGGTGATGTCGTCATGTCTGACATGCAGTGATAACGGATCAGGTAGGAGGACATACATACACCCCCTTAGTCCTTGTGTTCATGTGTTACTGTTTATGTTTTATCATACATTATTTATCAATATTAACAGTTACATATAGTGTATTCATTCTTAGATTTCTTCTACACATGTCTATGTCATTAATTACTTTTTTTTTTCTCTCCATAGAATACCAACAAAGATGTCACATCACAGTGACCAGGATAATCCTTCTATGATGAATAAAGATACATTTTATGGACTTATGTGATGTTACGTTTATTTTATTGGTGTGTTTTTGAAAGGTTTGTTTTGTTGATACTCACCTTAATATTTGTATTCATACTAGGGATGTAAATCAACCACACCACTATTGAATACATTGTAAATATTTGTTTTTTTATAAATAAAAAGTTTGTACTTACATTAATATATTTGTTGGTTGCATTTATTATTGGCATAACATGGGTGATATGTAAAATATCAGTGTATCTAACTGTATAGTAAATGAAATATTTATTACTACATTGTCAGTGTATTTATAATTACTAACGCGATATAGTACACACATTTTATAAATAGAAATGATTCCCCCAAAACAGCGCTCCCTACTCTCTGGTTGCCTAAATACACATATGAATGCCACTACATTCAACAATACATCAAACCAAAAGTACAAAAGGCGCATATAGTAAGATAAACATGCTATCATCATATAGTCAAAGCAAATGAAAAAACATGCACAATGTCCACCATAAAGTACTTTCATCTGTAAATCAAGTGTAAATTCCGTTTATAGTTCTTTTCCATCAAATGACTCCTTTTGGTTCTTATGATGTCTCCCGGTGGTGGTGATAGAACATTTAAACAAATAGTGGAAAAAACACTGGGTTAGTGAATGGATCACCAATCACAGGTTTCAAACACCCAGAAATACCACTAAATACAATGTGTTTGTTGTTAGACAATAATAACACCACCACACGTGTAGGGAGAAATCTTAAAGGTGGAATTACATGCAAACCATCAATAAACTTACACATATATTAGTAAGTAAGTCCGCTTCCAAGGTGACACTTCTTTCCATATAGAACTCTCACATTAATTCATTACCCGATCAATGTAAACAAGAAAGGGGAGAGTAGCATCTAGTGTATTACAATTTATTCATAAAACATATACAAACTAAAAACAGCTTAAAAAAGAAATTCTGTAAGGAATCCTGACACCAGTCAGCTAATGTACTCGTACCGGATAGAAGATAAAAGCCAGCATAAAGATATAAAGTCCCGGGCACAATCAGCTGGGCAATCAAATTTCATCCGTATAGCGAGACGCTGCAACAAGATAGACCGTATTCTCGTACGCGTTTCGACCCTGCCTCTGGGGTCTTTGTCAAAGTGTACACGGGCTTCCAGCTGATCTTCATTTATACTCAAGATAGCCAATCTCTATCGAAATATTACATTCGTAAATACCGAACCTGACTGAGACAATCGGTTCCTAACGAGGTCCAGACATACATATAACATTATAACAAAGAACAACAAATCTCACTTTTATCGTCAACATATACATAACAATTTGACCATCCAGGAACATACATTCCTCTGTGCAATGTCCTTCCACTGGCCAAAAGAATTAATTTAAAACCAAACATGAATACAGAAATATATCAAGATATAGTGAATCTTGCCTAGTTACGTGTGGATCTGTCTATCAAAAAATATGCTAAACGAATCCACACGCATATAATCAAAGGTTAGAGTATCACAGAGATAAGGGAAGTGGATTTCCACTACAGAATCCGAAATATATACACCAAGATCAAAACACCATTCCAATGAATGGTGACATACTGATCGAATGGGTTCATAATTCTGTCATTCCCCATATCTTAAACGATGTAATAGATAGGAAAATGGATATATACCTTATAAGTTAATATACACAAATCCAATCTTATAATGAAGGGGCCCATTGGCAGAAAGTCAGATTGAACCGAACTTGTTAATTCAACATGACAATTGCTAGTATGCCAAATACCTAATCAAATCAAGACTATATGATATAACAATAAAAACAGGTGTATAATACATGACAAAGTGATCCTTCAAGATATATATCACATAATGATGGTAAGTCTCATATGTAATGAAACGATCTGCGTGGTAGAGAGTATATAGATGAAGAACATTTCTGAATTCCCACCAATCAGCATCTATTTTCTCTCCCATAAGGACATAAATTCAACCAGAAAAAAAAGAAAATCTAAAGCAATTTTTATATTCCTCATTATTATAGACAACGACCTAAATAAAAAGGAGTTGATTATTCCAGAAACCATTTTTTTTTTTTGTAAATCTCTTTTTTATTGAAAGATTGAACAGCTTTTACAAACATATCTATTTTGCATAGAACAATGCATTAAGGATATTCAAAAATATTACGTAAAGACACATATACATGAACACGATTCAACAATAGTTCAGCATAAAAATATAGTACCATTTAGTATTCAATAATACATCATGTAGGGATGGGGGAAAGACAAAGAGGGATAGAGAGAGGGAGAGAAAGGTAGAGCGGGAGGGGGGGAGAGAGTAAGGGGGGTTCATTTATTCCACTGAGAATATAGTGGTGAATCCTTGAATTCGAGCCACTCAAACCATATGTAATGATATTCCCTGTATTTGTCCTTTGAGGAATAGAGTATGTCGTCCATTATTCTATAGGATTCTATTCGGGCAAACCACTCTCTAATGGTAGGGATATTCGGGGATCTCCAATGTACTGGAATCACGGCCTTTGCCGCGTTGCTAAGGTTTTTAATTGTTGATTTTTTGTATTTAGAGATTGTCATTTTATTATAATTCTATAACCAGTATTTGGGGCAATTAGGTGGCTCAACGCCCGTAATTTCTTTAGTAATTAGAAGGACTGCGTCCCAAAAAGTTCTAAGAGCTATGCAGTCCCACCATACATGTAACGGAGTGCCCGGCGCCGACATACATCGCCAGCACACGTTCGACATCCCAGGAACCATCCTAGCCAGCAAGCTAGGACATCTATACCATCTAGTCATCACCTTATACTGTGTTTCCACCACCCGTATACTGACCGAGCTCGACTGGGTGCGTAAGAAGATATCTTTCCAATCTTGTTCGGATATCGAGCAAGTCAGCTCCCTCTCCCAGTGTCGTATGAAGGTGGGTTGTTTATTAAAGGTGTATTCAATGAGATTACTATAGATGAGAGATAGAGTATGTCTAGGATATAGCGGAGAGGTACATAAAGATTCAAACTGTGTAAGCGGCCGCCCCACAGACTCCCGTACCTCCAAGGATCCGAGAAAATGGCGGAGCTGTATGTATCTCCAAATCTCCGCATTCGGAAGTTTCCATTTAGATTGGAGATCGGCGAAAGGCAAGACCCCAGACGCGTCCACCAGCTGGCCAACCCTGCGGAGCCCCGCCCCAATCCAATGTCTGAACGTCTGTCTAGCAAGTCCTGGGGGAAACCCCGGGTTGTCAAATATCGGGGTCAAAGGCGAGTGTCGTGAGGAAATGTGGGGAACCGAGCGCAATCTGGCCCATCTAGCCAGAGTTGGTGTAACAGTCGGGTGGATGACTTTAGGGAGTGGGTGCAGCCATGTTGAAAATTGAAGTGCCTTGCCTACACCGTAGCTCTCGATCCAGACCCACTGTTTGTCCAGTCTCTGTCTCGTCCAGTCCACCACCCTATTTAACATAGCCGCATCGTAGTATAATGCAAAGTTGGGGAGTTGTAGTCCCCCAGCGTGCTTGCGCATATAAAGTGTATCATGTTTAAACCGGGGGCGTCTACCCTTCCACACAAAATCCCTGACTGCTTTATGTAGCATCTTAAACCAATAAGTGGGGAGGTGTATGGGGAGCGTTTGAAGCAAGTAGAGGATCCGTGGTAATACATTCATTTTAACCACATTGACTCTGCCTATCAGGGAAAAGCCTTTTGGGCACCAGTTTCTCAAGTCCCTACAAATTGAGCTTGTGATAGGAGTAAAATTGTCTTCAAAAATCTTTGCGTTGTCTTTGTTGATAAACACCCCCAAATATTTAAGTCGTGATGGATGCCACGTGAATGAGAATGCTGGCTTCAGGCCTTCAACTACTGCCTCGGGCGCAGAGATGTTGAGAGCTACCGATTTTGAGTAGTTAATTTTAAAGCCAGATAGCTCACCATATTGCTGAAATTCTGATAGTAAATTAGGGATCGAAACCACAGGGTTAGTGAGGATTGCCAGGAGGTCATCCGCGAAGAGGGCCAATTTAAAGCTTTTGTCCTCCATCTGTAGACCAGAGATATCAGGGTTTGCCCGGATAGAGCGGGCCAATGCTTCCATACACAAGATAAAGATCAGAGGAGACAGAGGGCATCCCTGTCTGGTACCGTTAGATATTATAATGGGTTCTGATAGTTCCCCATTTACTCTGACCCTTGCAGTTGGCTGCGTATACAAGGCGGCAATTCGAGCCATACTCCGAGGGCCTAAGCCCATGTGACTAAGTACCCCTTTCATAAATTCCCAGTCTACTCTGTCAAATGCCTTTTCGGCATCTGTGGATAGTAAAACTGTTGGGATATTGGCAGTATGCGCATATTGTACTAAATTGATTATCTTAGTGGTGTTGTCCCTCGCCTCCCTCCCTGGAACAAACCCTACCTGGTCAGAGTGGATGATTTGGGTCAAATATGGTTTTAATCTATTTGCTATCAGCTTAGCGTAAAGCTTAATGTCCCCATTAAGTAGAGAGATGGGCCTATAACTAGCACATGAAGCTGGATCTTTCCCTTCTTTTGGCAATACGGTAATCTGAGCAGCTAGCGTTTGAGGGGAAAAGTGTTTCTGGGCAGAAATAGAGTTAAAGGCCTGTAGCAAGAGAGGGGCTAGCTGTGCTTTGAAAGTTTTGTAGTAAAGAATGGTGAAACCATCTGGCCCCGGGCTTTTCCCTGATGGTGTCGTCTTGATCGCCTCTTCCAGTTCCTCGATCTTAAAGGGTTCTTCTAATAATTGTACGGCATCCTCATCTAATGTGGGAAAATCTATGCGCTTAAGGTATTCTGCTATGCGAGCCTGTTTGGTCGGGTGGTTGGCTGTGTTCAGCGTGTCGAACAAATTGTAAAGCTTAGTGTAATAGGTCTGGAACGCCCCAGCAATATCAGTGGTGTGAACTAGTGTGGACCCTGCGTCTGTCTTAATCTGAGGAATATATAGTTGGGCTCTCTGTTTGCGCAGAGCACGAGCCAGAAGCTTCCCTGGTTTATCTCCCCACTGATAAAACTGGTTCTGACATCTACGTAGGTCATGTTTAATTTTATCTGACATTAATTGGTTCAGAGTCTTCCTGGTTTCTGTCAATTCTGTCATAACAGAGGGATCTAAGAAAGATTTGTGTCGCATTTCTAGTGTCTTGATTTTTTCTAGGAGTGAGTCCCTATATGCTATTCTTTCTCGCTTTCTGATCGCACCCATTTGGATAAGTTTACCTCGTATAACGCATTTATGAGCTTCCCATAGAGAAATCTTCGAAATGTCAGGGGTGTCATTAGTCTGGACATAGTCCGCAATGGCCTCTTCTATCACTGTCTTGTTATGCGCTTCCTGGATTAAGAGCTCGTTTAGCCTCCAGGTGAAAGGTCTACTACCTGTTCTGGAAATAGAGAGCGTCAGATACACCGGCGCATGGTCAGACCATGTAATCTGGCCTATAGCTACTTCTGATATCATGGGCAAATGGTTGTGAGTGAGAAAGAAATAGTCCAGTCTCGAATATGTATTATGTGGGTGCGAGAAGAAAGTATAGTCACGGTCTGTGGGATGTTTAAGACGCCATGTGTCGACCAGCTGGTGTTCGTGCAAAGTACGTCTCACCCTTCGATACAGCTTACCGGCCAATCTAGCAGATCCTGAAGATGAGTCCGTCGGTGGATGCAGAACCCAGTTGAAATCTCCGCCTGTTATGGTGATGCCCTTCTTTATCGATTCCACTTTATCCAGAAGCTTTTCTAGAAATAGAGATTGATTAGAATTCGGACCATAGATGTTAACAAACGTATACATTTGGGAGGAGATTGTACATGTCACTGCCAGACCTCTGCCTTCTTGTAATATATGTGGGTCTATATTCTGAACAGGTAGACGACTAGACATGAGAATTGCCACTCCCAAGGACTTATTTCCTGCATTGTCACTTGTGAAGACATACGGGAACTGGCGACTGTGCAACCTTGGAGCAAAACCTTGTTTAAAATGAGTTTCCTGTATGAAGGCTACATCAATTTTTTTAGCTATGAGGTCGCGCAATAAACGGGACCGTTTTTCGGGGATATTCAAACCCTTGACATTAAGGGTAACACATTTGAGTCTACCCACCATTACCAAGCAGTTCTAAGTGATTACATGTGTACCACCACAAAGGGGAAAGAGGTATGAACCCGTAAGTAAATTGTAGTTGGGGAAAGTTAGAAAAGGTAGGGATAAGGGGGAAGGAAAGAGGGTCAGGAAGCCATAAATGCTTAAACTGAAGTATCAGTATCAACAAAGAACTAAGAATCTTTGGCACGTTTATAAGACCGTTCCGGCAGTCCATGTAGGACCGTGGTCCAGACATGACCCGGAATATAACACTCGGTCTTAGGGCCCTGAGGAGAACAGCAAACAGCGACAATCAAACAAACATAAATAAATGTTCCGCACCTCACCCCCAGCTGAGCCCTGGGTGATCTCAACCCAGGCCCCCGCCCAGCAGAGAGGCGCAGAACCTACACTACACATATGTACTAACAAATCTAATTTTGTGAAACATTAAGCATGAACACATAGCTTATCGAAAATACTTGAACAATATAACAGTAGAAAACTTTAGAGAACTTTAGAAAAATGATGATGGGCTAAACAGATCAATAATGGTCATCAGCAGTTTAGAATAGCACATTAGGGATGAAGAATATTAAATAGACAAAAATAAAATAAGAATATTGAGGATAGTCTCGCCCAAGGAAAACAATCTACAATAGAAGGCCTTCAGCAGGGTCTTAGGAGAGGTCTTCCTCCGAGGAGTGGATATTCGCACTCAGTTGTGCATAATCAAGTGTTCCCTTGCGCCTGCTGATTCAAACGCTTTTGCGGTGACCGTTTAGATCTACTTGAAAGGTGGAATCTATCGTCGTGTTGTGCCTCCATTACCGGGTATAGACGTTGATGGGACTCCTGCCATTCAGCTAGAGCAATTAGTGGAATGCTCAAAGTGGAGCAGAAGTCCGGCAAGTCCGGCGGAATCCTGAGGACTGCTGACTTTCCCTCATGTGTAACTTGCAGTTGGAGCGGAAAGCCCCATCTGTACTTAATTGATTTTTTCCGGAGCTCCTCCGTGAGGGGTTTAAGCTGCCTCCGAAATTGTAGAGTTTGCCAGGAGAGGTCTTGGAATATGTGGATTTCCTGACCGTTGAACTCCAATCCTTGGAGACCCCTTAGCTTGCGTACAATCTCATCCTTCTGCGTGTAGTAATGGAGTCGGCATATAACATCTCTAGGCCTTTCCGTTGGGGCCCCCCTTGGGCGTAGTGCCCTATGCGCTCTGTCAAATACAATTGTATTGTCTGATGGTAATTCCAGAACCTCATTGAACACCTTTGTCAAAGCGTCTATCAGGCCCTGTGGGGGGACATCCTCCGGCAAACCCCGTATTCGTAAGTTGTTCCGACGACCCCGATTATCTAAATCATCTATCTTTTGCTGGAATCCTTGCAGAGCCTTAGCTTGTTCCGCCACCGTCTTTTCTAGAGCGGTAACACGTTCATCTCCCTTTTCCTTGTGTTCTTAAAGGGCCACCAGGCGATGGCCAAGGTGGGCGATGTCTGCTTGCAGTGTGGCCACTTCTTGGTGGACAATCTCTTGCAATTTTGCTTCCAGCGCTTCAAAATCTTTTTTGGAGGGTAGCTCTTGCTTAGTCGGGAGGGACTTAAGCATTTGTAGGACCTGAGACAGATCCTGTTGTTCTGCTACCCCATTCCCCTTCTGACGGTTTGTGTCATCCTGGCGTGTGTCAGGTGATGTTGAGCCAGAAGCAGCAGAAGGAGATGTCATCTCTGGTTCTTCCACGGCCACAGGAATTTGTAGATATGAGCGAAGATCGGAACGTTGAGGGGTCTCCTGGGGTTTTTTATGGTTTTTCTTGGCCGAGCTTTTTCGGTCTTTGCCCATCAAGGCGATCCTAAGCGTGTTCAGCGACTTGTTCAAAGTATAATAATCATTGCAGGTAGTACATACTGTTGTGGTAAGATTGCCGCTATCTGCGTCTCCTCATGATTGGTCTAGGCAGCCATCCCGCAGAACGCGGCCCGCAGTCTGTTTAAAGGAATATTACAGTGTGTCCAGTGCGCCCCTGTCTGGCCAGAGAGCTAACTTCCATATAACAGACTTGAAGAATTTATGTACTTGTAGATTTGGATGGGTAATGTAGTAACGGAAAACTGCCACCAGATGTCAGTATTGCTACATCAGAGTAAATGTTTCCACTGAGAGAGGCCTGTTTGCAGGTGAAACTATTCTTTCTGTGGATCTGTATTTCAAAGCTGCTATCTGTGGAGGACTCACCTCCCTCAGCCAGACAATATAGATAATTAGTTAACTTGTACCTTGAGGCCAAAGTGACAGCGTCTGGAATCAAATTCTGGTCTGTGTTGTGGCAGGTGCTGAGGCGCTAGCAGGCAGATGGCTTGGTTTGCCCCGTTGGATCAGGAGAGCCGACAGACCCTGGCATTCCCAGCAGCGCCACCGCGACCACCCACAGCCTCACCTCCGTGTTTCAGGGCAGCGCTGGAGGATCCCTCCTTCTGCTTACAAATATCGGCAGCTGCGCCTGCAGAGCTGTCCCGCCGAGAAGGACTCCGCCTGGACCCCCGACAAACCGGAGCTGCTGGACACCCGCCGGAGAGGTAAGCCTTGGCTAGATTGGTGGCGGTGATCAGTCTTCAGAAGACACGAGGAGGGTTAGGCCGCACTCCCGGGTATCAAATGTAGGGCAGAGCCTCGGGTGTTTGATGGCTCAGATTGTCGCTTGGATGCACCGTGGAACAATTCCGCCCACGTGTGGATTGTGAGCGCACCCCAGTATTGGATATTGAGGGGTTTTGTGTAGTTTGGAGCAGGAGCTCACTCCTAACGCGTCTGACTCGAATGGCCGCCAAGCCACGCCCCCCCAGAAACCATTTTAACTTGAATTCTGCATTCAGACCATCTGGGGCTAGTGTTTTAAATTTATAAATATTTTCCATTTCAGCCTTTGCTAATCTGATCTCTTGGTCATCGCATCTGCAATTACTCGCTATCTTTATAATACCACAGAAGAACTCAATTGAATTGCGGTTACAATCATGTAGATCTTTGCAATGAGCAGACAAGGAATGGTTTATATTACCTTTCTTTATATTTCTCAAATGTTCCGCCAGACGGACTTTAAGGGGTCGGCTAGTTTTTCCTATGTACTGCTTGCTACACTTACATTGGATCAAATATATCAAATTTTTTGAATGGCAGGTGATAAAGTCCTTAATTTTATAATTCAAGCCATTTACTGTAGATTTACACTGTGATTTTAGATTGATTGCTCTGAATGGTTCTACATGGTAGACACATGCCACATCTATGGAAACTGCAGTATTGATTCGTTGTTGCGTAGTTTTTCTAGGTAATATACTGCGGACAATATGGTCTTTAATATTTGGGGCCTTTCTATACACAAATTTAGGTTCCCTAGGTAGCTGATCTTTCAAAATTGGGTCACTGGTATCTTCCAATACTTTCTCACTACATTCTCATAATTTCTGTGTTTTCTATTATATTGCGTAATGAAAACTACATCTCTTTTCACATCGTCCACTTATTTCTTTGGTTCCAATAAAGATATCCTATCCATAGTCTTTTTTTTAACAAATAAAATTTTTATTGGTTTTTATAAATTTTTCAAAAGGGGAACAGAAAGAAGGGGAAAGGGTACATAAAGGGAATGGAACACAATGATCCTGAAAGCATATAGAATCAGAGCAATATCTATCTGACTATTTGCCATATATGGTAGACCTTCCTAATAGCCTACGTACAGAAGCTCATTCACCAGTATCGTTAGTGGGCGTGAGTGGGGAACGTAACGGGGCTCCCTCCCCTTCGGTAACATAGTTATGCCAAGCTCTCCACTTATCCAGCGGGGATGATGTTGACGTAGAGTATGGGACACCCAGGGTTTCCATTGCAAAGTTAAATATAATTTTAGAGATCACTTTGGCCAGGGGTGGGGGGAGAGATTGCTTCCATGCCTGAGCGATAGCTGCTCTGGTTGCTATCAACACCTGACCTGTCACATATCTATCCCAACGTGGGAGAACAGGTGGATAATGTTGTAATAGAGCCAACTCTGGCGGGGGAGGGATAGAGTGACCAAGGACTGAGTTTATAAATTGGAAAACCTTGTTCCATAATGGACGACCACAGGACATGACCAAAATATATGGAGAATGTCACCACGTTCTGAACAATTGCGCCAACATAGTGGGGATATGAAGGGCCAAATTTTATTGTCTGGGGTGGCATACGTTCTATTCAATAGTTTTACCAACATCTCCATATGGTTAAGGCACTTAGATATTTTAAAAGAATTGACAAAAATATGTTTCCAGTCTTCATCTGACAATTCTAACTGGAGGTCTGTTTCCCATTGGATCTGAGGTTTAGGGCTAGATTTACTAAGCTGCGGGTTTGAAAAAATGGGGATGTTGCCTATAGCAACCAATCAGATTCTAGCTTTCATTTTGTAGAAGGTACTAAATAAATGAAAGCTAGAATCTGATTGGTTGCTATAGGCAACATCCCCACTTTTTCAAACCCACAGCTTAGTAAATCTAGTAGATGCAGTGTTTAGGAACGATAGAGTATTATACCAGAGGGTAATGCTGGCTTTACTACTACCTTTAGTTAACGGGGAGTAATACCTGGCCAGGGGAGGTCCTATCGCCAGATTTCTCAACGGTGGAGAGGCTAATAGATGCCTAATTTGGAGGTATTTATAGAAGTCACCCTTGGGCAGCGAATACAGGGCACTAAGATGCGAGTAGGAGGAAAGGTCGCCCTAGTCCAACAAATGACCTAAAGTCTGAATACCCCTACTGACCCAACCAGAGAGATTTAAATCTGCTATTTGTCTGGTGATCACCTGTAACGACACACCCGTCGCGGAACGTATTAGCCCCTCCGTATCCCGGCACAGGAGGTCCCACACAGTCAGAGTGTCCCTAGTAAGGGCTGGCAAGGTCTCCGTGGGAGGCCTCCACTGACCAGGTACCCATAGAAGATCCGTCAGAGAGAACTCTGGGTTACATGCTATTTCCAGTTCTTACCCAGGGTTTCACCCCCCTTGGAAGGTACCAGTCCCGAACCTGGGACAAAATTCCAGCCTCATGATATTTTGTCAAGTGAGAAAGGGCCAGTCCCCCTTGTCGTTTCCCTCTAGTCATACACTGCATAGCAATACATGGGGGTCTAGACTTCCAAACATATGTTTTCATCAGAGAGGTCAATTTGGCTAGTAACCCCGGGGAAAGGCAAAACGGGAGCATACAGAATAGGTACATTAATTTAGGGAAAAGCATCATTTGAAACGCTGAGATCCTGCCTAACCAGGAGACCTCAAAGCACATCCACGACCGTATGAGCTTCAATAATTGTTGGTGTAGTAGAGAAAAGTTATGATCTACATTGAATCTAGATGGGAAGTTATTTGAATCCTAAGATAAGTAAGTCCAGTAGTTTTCCAAGAGTAAATAAATTTATATTTTAAGGCCTGCAATCTGGCTGCTGGGATATTTATAGGGAGTACCTCTGTCTTTGAGGTATTCAATTTATAAAGGGAAGGTCTCCCGAACTGAAACAGAAGGTCATGTATCGCTGGCAGCGAGGTCTCCGGGTTAGTCACGAACAGGAGTACGTCGTCAGCGAATAAGCACACTTTATGGGATGACCCTCTAACCTCTAGTCCTGTGCATCTTTGATCAAGTCTTATTCGTGCCGCCAGGGCTTCTATAGCCATCAAATAGATAATAGGAGACATGGGGAAACCCTGTCGGGACCTATGTAACCTGTCAAACGCCTTTTCGACATACAGAGATAGCAATAACATGTTATCATCGTTTTTATGGCATTGTTCTATTAAATGGAGAATACTTCTCGAATTGTCAGGTCTGTCTACCTGTCACAAAACCCACCTGATCTGGGTGGTTCAATTCTGGAATGATGGGAGAATGTCTGTTAGCAAGTTTTGCAAATATTTTGACATCAGTATTTAAAAGGGCTATGGGACGATAATTCTTACAGTCAGTAGGGTCCTTTCCCGGTTTGGGGATGACCACTATATGGGATTCCAACATCTCAGATGGGAAGAAGCCAAGATGAGTTTCGGCCTCGTATAGTTGGAGAAGGATAGGCGACAGCACATCTTGAAATGTGGTAAAAAATTAGTTGTTATATCTATCAGGGCCAGGTGCTTTATTCTTGGGAAGTTGTTTAATGACCTTATCGATTTCCTCTAAGGACCAGGGGGCATTCAGTTCTTCCCTAAGAGAGGGGGATATAGCTGGAAGGGGGAGATTTTCCAAAAAGGTGTCAGTGTCGTGTTCTGTCGGCTGGTAAGTAGAGGGGTCAGTACTCAGATTATAAAGATCTGTGTAGAAGGCTGCAAAGAGTCTGCAATAGCTCTTGGATTGGTAATCTTAGTGCCCTTGGAAGTTGTAATGGCTCCAATACGATTTCGGGCCTGTAGTCCCCGAAGGTTACCGGCTATTACCCGCTACATAGTATTTTTGGCGTAGTTTAGATAATGCCATTTGGGTTCGCTTCATAAGTAGTTTTTGCAATTCAGCTTTGACCCGTGTTCTCTCGAGATTCAGTGTTTTAGACGGGTGTGTTTTGTTCTGGGTGTCTAAAAATGTAAGTTTCGCTTCCAGTTCAGTCTGTAAATATATGTTCACCTTATGTAATCTAGAGGCTATCTGAATAATCGTACCCCACAGTACCGCCTTAAGGGCGCACCAGTACGTAAACACAGAAGTATCAGCTGGGTCATTAGTTTGTGTAAAAGAGTAAATGGCATCTGCTATCTCTAATTTTGCCTCAACCGAGAGTAGCAAGTGTTCTGATAAACGCCATGGACATAACGTAAAGGGTGTTCTATTGGAATTCCATGAAGTCAATGCATCCGTGTGTCAGACCGGACCTAAGGATAAAGGCATCACCCAATACAAATACACATAAGAATGAAGGGGTATCCAAAAATGAGCAAGAACTCAACACTGGAACCGAGGTACCCCCTCAATGTACTGTAAAAAGTCCTGGGGACGCTCGTCTAAGTCTCCAGAATCTTTAGATAAACCTTAAAGACACTCGTCTAAAGTCTGAAGATGTTTAGATGATCTTAATGCCCACTTGTTCCAACGGACCCTCCTGTATCGACCCTGAGATAAAGAGATAGAGGCTAAAGAGAGCTTGTGGAAATCCAACTCTCAGCTGCCTCCAACATTTGGAGAAGAATATATTCTTGGGTCTTGGCCCAAAGGAGAGAGAACTCAGGTCGAGCTAGGGAGCACATCCCGAATCGGAGATTCTATGCGTCTCGAAGCCCCCCGGAGTAGACCAGTCATTAAAAATATGGGTTCTGACTTTGGGGTCAGGCTGAGATACCGGAAGGTTCCAGGACACTAAAAGCTTTGTCCCTTCTTCAACTGAATTATGATATGCAGTTCGTTATGTCTGTGGTTTAGCAGTTTCACTAGGAACCCCCATCTGTAGGAAATATCATTACATCTTAGGGTTCTTGTGACTGTTTGAAAAGCTCTTCGCTTCGCCACCGTGTGTTGGGAAAAATCTGGAAACACTTGAATGTCTTGAAGGAGATCTGTGCCTTCCGCTTCCCTGGCCGCCCGCAGAATACTTTCCTTAATATGGAAGAAGTGAACGCATAATAAGTTATCTCTGGGAACCGTGTCCGGTGCCCTCTTATTTTTACGGAGACGGTGTATGCGATCAATGATTAGGTCTTGTGTAGAAGCCGAAGGGAGTAGTTTCTGGAAAAGATTGGTGGCAAAGGATAGTAAATCTGCGTTTGTGATCCGATCTGGTATTCCCCGGATTTTGAGGTTATTACGATGCAATTTGTCTTCCATATCCGCCAACTTATCTCTCAAGATAATAACTTCTGACTCAAGTTGTTCATGAGATGTAATAAGTTCGTTATGCGAAGAGACCAATTCTTCCAATTTATTCTCAAGATGTACTGTCCTGGAGCCCAGTGCCACAACCTCTCATTGAATGGCTTTCATGGAGGCTCTCAACTCCGCTGATAAGTCGACTTTCAAGGTGGCTAACAAAGTTTGCATTGACTTGAAGGAAATCGGAGCCTCAGGATCGATCATGTGGGTAGAAGACTGAGGAGGTGGGGTAGATGTTAAGACAATATCAAGCTGCTCAGGGTCGACTCCCCGTTTCCCGGATCTTCGGATTTTTTTTTTATGTATCTTCAGTGTTGGTGTTTTCACATTCGTGAAAGCGTACCCAACCCTCTGACATCCTGTTATGTCAACAAATGGATCTTTTGTTTAGGATTCACCTATTGTTTAGGCAGACAGAAGGTAAAGATGACCCTGCCCAAATGAACAATATATTACACACAGGATACCACAGTACTGATAATAGAAAATATATATATTTATATTGATACCCAGATTTATATTATTAAAGGACTGATTTATAGTTACATATAGAGACACAATCTCATTGTTATTGGCATTTTGTGGCTGTTTTGTTGCTTTATCATTGGTATGTTTTGGATATTGAAGCTTTTACAGATCTAGGAGGTGGAAACCTACTACATGCTGAGATATTGTCCTTTATGTAGGATGAAGCCAGTAAAATGATTCATTCATAGACTTTACATGATAATGTCGGCTCTACAAATTCTAAATATATTTATGATAACTTATTAACACTAAATAAAAGAGAGGTGGATTTACATCTTGCTGCAGCCACTGTATCAGACTATCATAAAGCTAAACAAATACCCAGAGTCTTCAGTCAATAACCAGCCCACTATAGGCCGTACAAACACTGAATTCTGTAGAACATAGTGGGTGATTTTAAATAACTGTTCCATGAATTTGATCAGTCTGGTTACTGAGGAGGTAAAGAAGGACCTGGTGGATGTAAGATACTAAATCACCAAGATGAATGATTCACATGATAACATCAATGATACCACCAAGGATTGGTTTATCAGGTAATTCATATAGAGAAGAGATTATCTTGTTCAAAGTCAAACTCCATAAAGCATCTTCAGACTATAAGGACCACAGAGTAGAGCCTTGGCTCTTGGGGGATATGTGCTAGACCACATAGACCCAAAAGGTGCTCTCTAAGAAGAGGTGTCTATGTCCAGGACAGCTGTAGTGAGGGGGGAACATCCCCCTTTCCAGGATGGATAATGCACTTGGTTCCTCTTCAGATCCATCTCTTGTGTTTGGAGTGAATTGTACCAGTGCAAACAGCAGAGAAAAAGGAAAAGACGCCACCTGATGAGGGGCGGCTCAAAGCACAAGGTCAGAAAAACCAGCGACGGGTGTCACCAAACCGTGATTTACTAACTTACTAAAAGAAACAACTACAATTGAATAAAACATCTTACAGAAAGGTCTCAGCTTTGTTTTCCTTTATTCAGTCAGATTTGCCCACTGAAATCATAACTTTAAGAATACTGTAACCACTAATAAACCTACATTTTATACACCGAGCACATTTGACCGATAAACACCAATAGCTCTATACATACTTTGGTTAAAATGGTGTCTATAGAATCCCGAGACACCTCCACAAGGGAGCTATAAGCACAACTGTTCCATTTCTGGGAGACATCTCTTACAGAGCGGGCCAGTGATAAGGATATTATAATTCAGCCAGCAGATAAAGGGGAGCTATAGTGATATTAGACTACTCATACTATCGCAATGAAGCCTTACACCAACTCAGTGATACGGATGCACATGATCTCACTTTTAAGAATAAAGTCTGTATCAATGAGAAGATACATTTAGGCTTCACCAATAATATCAAATCAACAGACCATAATACGATATTACATGCATCCAGCCGCCACCCTCCATTTCTTACCCTATTACAATTCTTAAGAGTCAGACAAATTGACAGTAATGATATTGAATGTCACAAACAGATGACAGATTTGGGACATATATTTATTGGGCATGGTTACAATGTACATGAGATTCAAAA
The DNA here is from genome assembly GCF_038048845.1 of Mixophyes fleayi. Taxonomy (NCBI): domain Eukaryota; kingdom Metazoa; phylum Chordata; class Amphibia; order Anura; family Limnodynastidae; genus Mixophyes; species Mixophyes fleayi. The sequence continues at coordinate 6,925,878 of NC_134405.1, forward strand.
GGTGATCATTAAAAGCACTTAAAATGGATAGACAAATGCTATTACAACTGAAAAAGAAGAAACTACATAACAATAATAGATTGATGGTTGGCACAACATTCAGTAACACAGTCGCCTTAGACGAGCTATCAACAAAAATTGGATCTTTTTGACCAGTGATCTTGGCTTGAAAATTTATTTTTCAGATTGTCCTTTGATATGGTACAAAAGAGGTCGCATCTTGAGGGACCTTGTGGTACTGAATGACCCTGTACAAAAATCCAGCAGTCACCCATCCTTTCCCCGTCCACTTAGATTGGGCAGCCTTAGGACTGATGGTTGTGTTACCTGCAACAATATGCTATTAGGAACACACTTCAACCACCGTCATTCAGGTAAAAAGATTACAATTAACAATCTCTTTACTTGTAACAGCTCCTATATTATTGTTAAATGCCCCTGTGGATTACTATACTTGGGTAAGACTGAACAAATATATGGTAATGGATTAGAACTATAACATTGTGTAATATATATTTTCCTTGAGGAAATGTTTGCCAACACATTGATCAGCACAATATGCAATATATCACATTGGTATAAAAAAAAATTGTTATTGGAGTTGGCAAATAGCTTTATGGGATTCAACTGATTTAAGATAACGGTTGATATTGGATGATGTGTGCGCGTTATTGGAGATTTGTAAATTTTTCCTTCAGGGTATTTATCAGCAGTAAGTAGTATTACTGGGACATGATCCTTTAAAGCTCACTGACTTGTGCAATATATTACATTGGTGTAAAGTTGTGTTTGTGTTACTGGAGTTAGCACATAGTTATATGGGATATAACTATAACATATAAATAGAAAGTCCACTTGGCGCTCACAATGACCACACCTGATTAAGCAGATGTCCAAGGAGACTGCAAACTTCTTAAAACATCTCACAAAATAACAAGAAAAGTGACTGTGCTCAATGGGTACATAAAGAACATGTATTAATAACATACATTTATAATAGGTCTCACTGCAAGAATAAAATACAATTATATTGTGATGTCACCATATACAGATACCATAAGGCCCATTTCCAATGCTTAAAATAGGTAATTATATAGAAACCGAACTTAACAAAATAGATGAAAGAGTCTGAATTTGTTTCTATTATATTGACTTACTACCATATGATTATAGTGTATAAGATGTATTATGAAACACTAGTCTTGATATATTGTAAATAAATGAAAATTCTGCTTTGTTACTAATCTTATTGTACTCGATAACAGGCTTTAGATAGATTTGATAAAGGTAAAAACACGGCCACCTGCTGATGGATATAATCGAGGTTACAGGTGTCAGTGTTTGCAGGATATTGACCCATCTGACGGATGCCTGTGAAGAAATCACCAATTAGGGTGAAGAAACGCGTTATGACTATGTACATATTTCTGATTGCCTGGATGGTAACTTTATTCCCTTATGGGAAGGAGCCTGTTTGGTACTATTGTTCCTAAATATATCAATTATAACTGAGCTATTATCCAGTGGGTGACAGAGTGATATCTTCATTATAATATCGTAACCAGGTTATTAAAGTGGAAGGATTGGGAAACCTATCTGGAAATCCGTGTGTGAACCAAGCATAGTGGATAAGTAACTTTACATTTCCAGACGTGAGTGGATGGATACTTGCAGTCTGTGTGAACTTGGATTGCAGTGTATGATACTTCCCTGACTGGTATAGTACGTTACATTGTTACATCTGTCTATGGTCACTAATTCCTGGTAGAGATATACCACAAATCTGTTTGTTATTGGCACAGAAAGATAAAATGGCTTTAACTAGCTAAACAGGTGACATTTATCATATGTGGATGGTTTCCTATTTCTTCAACTGCAATCTTGTCTGGAATGTATTTTATTTCTTCTTCTGTCTTGTAAAACAACTAATGGATACAGCTAGTGTGGATCACTTCAATATATCTTTATATATCTCCTGACAAAGCATGGAGATATACAGATGTATCATCTCATTATATACATATATGTTTCACATGCAGCATGGTGATATTTACACATATATTTGCTTCTGAAGAGTGAATATTTGTTGGGTCCTGTACAGCATCAATAACTTTTATATATGATTTTTAAACTTACTATTCTGTTATCAGCTTTAATGTATTAATAAATGTATTAACTTTACTATATATGTTTTTGGAGTTGTGATTTGTATAATTCTTACTGCAAGCCCTCAGCACTATTCTTTTTTCTCTCATCTATATAATTCAAATAGAAATTTACATTCCCCTTGTAGAGCTGAAGCAGTTGCTATATATATATATATATATATATATATATATATATATTTTTATATATTTTGAAGACTACCGTGCGCCATTAGGAGGATGTGCGTGTTTTTCAGTACTATTATGTAATAATATCTATATATGTGGTCACATTATAATACATGATACATTGTATTTTATTCTTTCAGCGAGACCTATTTTAAAAATAAGCTCCTAATATAAGTTTTTTTTAGTATAAAAAAATTAGGGTATGTGATTGATCACAGATATGACTGTGTACAATCTATTTTTCCCATTTTTATTTGATATTTTTTTTTTATTTTCTTAGAAATACAAATTGAGAGAGTCCACATTTCTTGTTATAATATGGTACTAACTGACTTAATATTAACCTGTTCATGTAGAATGTAGCCTGTATACTTTGGAAAATTGGCTAATTTGTCCTCCAGTGTAGTATTAGGTATTATTGGAACATGAATCTTCTGATGTGATACAAAATGTGACTTGAGGGTAAAACACTTCCTACATTCAGAGCATTTAAATGGCTTTTCTCCTGTGTGAATCTTATGATGTCTTTCAAGATTTGACTTGAGGGTAAAACACTTCCTACATTTAGAGCATTTAAATGGTTTTTCTCCTGTGTGAATCCTCAGATGTCCAACGAGTTCTGACTTATGGCTAAAATACTTGCTACATTCAGAGCATTTAAATGGTTTCTCGCCTGTGTGAATCTTATGATGTGCTACAAGACTTGACTTGAGGGAAAAACACTTGCTACATTCAGAGCATTTAAATGGCTTTTCTCCTGTGTGAATCTTATGATGTCTTACAAGATTTGACTTGAGGGTAAAACACTGGCTACATTCAGAGCATTTAAATGGTTTTTCTCCTGTGTGAATCCTCAGATGTCCAACGAGTTCTGACTTATGGTTAAAATACTTGCTACATTCAGAGCATTTAAATGGTTGCTCGCCTGTGTGCATCTTATGATGTGCTACAAGACTTGACTTGAGGGGAAAACACTTGCTACATTCAGAGCATTTAAATGGCTTTTCTCCTGTGTGAATCTTATGATGTCTTACAAGATTTGACTTGAGGGTAAAACACATGCTACATTCAGAGCATTTAAATGGCTTTCCTCCGACGTGAATCTGTTGATGTGTTACAAGATGTGACTTCTGGGCAAAATACTTGCTACATTCAGAGCATTTAAATGGCTTTTCTCCTGTGTGAATCTGTTGATGTTTTACAACATGTGACTTCTGGGCAAAACACTTGCTACATTCAGAGCATTTAAATGGCTTTTCTCCTGTGTGAATCCTATGATGTGCCACAAGACTTGACTTTTGGGCAAAACACTTGCTACATTCAGAGCATTTAAATGGTTTTTCTCCTGTGTGAATCTGTTGGTGTTTTACAAGATGTGACTTCTGGGCAAAACACTGGCTACATTCAGAGCATTTAAATGGTTTTTCTCCTGTGTGAATCCTCTGATGTACAACGAGTTGTGACTTATGGCTAAAATACTTGCTACATTCAGAGCATTTAAATGGTTTCTCCCCTGTGTGAATCCTCTTATATCCAACAAGTTCTGACATTTGGATAAAACACTGGCTACATTCAGAGTATTTAAATGGTTTCTCTTCTATTTAAATCCACTGATGGTTTAGAAGATCTGACTTGAGGGTAAAACTCTTGATACATTCAGAGCATAGATCGTGTTTCCCTCCTGCGAAATTCACAACTTAGCTAAGATGGTTTCTCTTATTCAGAAACTGATACTTGCTTGTGTGAAACCTCTAGAGTGGAAGAATTAATGTCTGCAGTCTATATTACTTGTTGGTGAGATTTTGTTTTTGGAACACTCAGATTTTCATAGAAAAATGTCCTCTTCTGAGACGTCTGCTGTTCTTTCTGGATATACTGCTTATTAAATCACCTGTAGGAAAAAATTATGATAATGTTTAAAAGCTTATTGACAACCTGTGTAAATCTACTTTAACAGTAGTTGTGTTATATTGTATAAGGAGCACAAAGTATATTTATATACACTAGCAAATATGACCCAGTCACTGACCATTGTTTTTATTTTTGTGCATGTTCCCATACTGCTGGGACCCTATTGCCAATGAAATGTGCAGTAAATAGAACTCTGTCCTCCTGCAGCACATATTTTTATTTATTAATGTACTCATGGTTTATTAATGTATCTGTACATATTTGTATAATCATCATATCCCGCCATCAGAATGCTCCAATGATACGTTACTCATCTCCTGCACAGACCATAGATGTGTAACACCTGCTACCATTCCTGTCACACCTGTTGTCAGCCGATGCACCAGAATGCCGGCGTTTTCTCTGCACACATCATGGAATTTGGAATAATTAGATCACCTTCCTGTCACTCAGTAGAAACAGCAACATCACGACATGTTGGCTGACAGTGTGTCCCATAGGATTGACAGCATGAGTCAAAAGTTGATTTTAAGGGCAGAGAGGAAAGATAGATGGATAGGTTGGGTGTTTGGGTTTAGTGTGTATCAGAAATTAAGAAAAAAAAGATATTAAAGAATAATGGCTAGAAACATTGAATTATAAAAGAACTTGTACATGTGTCTGGGAATATATGTGTGACTGTTTCTTTTAGTCTGAGTGTCTCATATCCGTAGATAGAATACTAAACTGATGCAGAGAGCAATATTTAAGATATGTGTGAATTTTATTATGTGCTACAAGATTTTACTTGAGGGTAAAACACTCGCTACATTCAGAGCATTTAAATGTTTTTTCTCCTGTGTGAATCTTCTGATGTTTTGCAAACATTGACTCCTGGATAAAAAGACCAGGTGGAAAATGTATCAATCTGCGAGTTTCCGGCGTTGCCTACAGCAACCAATCAGATTCTAGTAATCACTTATTTAGTACATTTTACAAAATTGATTGCTAGAATATGATTGGTTGCTATAGGAAACATCTCCACTTTTCAAACCAGCCAAAAACTTGCAGCTTGAAACATTTACCCACAGAATGCTATTACAAGAGGCACTCCAGTCCACTGATTTAAATAAAATAAAATCTTTATGAAACTTCATTAAAATAGTTACTTTTACATACTTGAACCTATTTAGGAGAAATAAAAAATTATGGGCAGCATTGCGGCTTAGTGGTGAGCACAGCAGTGGGGTCATGAGTTAGATAAGGCCATGGTGAAAAATCAGTGTGGAGTTTGTATGTTCTTCCCATGTCTGCGTGGGTTTCCTCTGGGTGCTCCGTTTTCCTCTCATACTCCAAAAACCTACTGGTAGGTTAAATGGCTGCTATTAAATTGCCCTTAGTCTCTCTTGGCGTGTGTGTGTGTGTATGTTATGGGATTTAGACTGTAAGCTCCAAGGACAGGGACTGATGTGATTGAGTTCTCTGTACAGCGCTGCGTAATTAGATGATGATGAAGATGTAGAGATTAGTGAAAAAGATTGAAAACGTAAGTGCTCTTGGTAAATTAAAATATGTTCAACCCATTTGTGGGTCCGAGAAGTTGCAGAGGTTCTTATGGTCAGTATTTACTTAGTATTCATATTATCCATTGATTTAAGTCGATAGGTGAAACGTACGCCTGATAGGATACCATCAACTCAGAAGTAGGATCAGAGATCCAGACAGAATGTTTGTTACTGCTCAGTAAGGAAGGAAGGATGGGCATATATATTACCAGATGGGGAATATTACAGATGTGGACAGAAGACTTACAAATGGCTTCTATTGGTACATGTTTTCTGGGTACACTTGTTACTAGTTATTTTTTTTATCTAACACACTCTTGACATTTGGCTCGGTATGAGGAAGCAAATGGCCACAATCTGGTAAGATGTGAAGTATCTAACCAACGGATACATAAAGCTATGATGCCCCAACGGAGAGGCGATACTAAATATGGTACAAGTCCTACACGTGGTATAAATAATAAATATAATTTCATTAGAGATTTGGGTAACTTGACATAACAGAGATATATAATGAAAATTTCTCATATATTGGCAAATAGTTACAAGCTATAGAGGTAGAACTAATCCAGCACAGACGTGTCAATGATTATGTAGTTACAGTGACAGGAGATTATTACATGACCCTAGAAACTATTACTGGGAATAAATGCTGCACTTATTTGCTTAATGATATTGTGGAGGGACCTTTAGGTTCCGCAGTATTAAGTGGTAGTAATGATATGTGAAGGAAAATGTTGTTATAGCCTTTAAAAACACATTCAGCATAATCAGCAGAAAAACCAGCTCCAGCCTAAATTATCACAAGGACCTCGGTTGAAGGCATACACCATGAGAAGACAGATGGTGGAACTGGATGTACTGGCAACTGTGAAACAGATACGAAGAAGCCATAAAAAAAATCACACGAAGGGAACTACTTAGCTTTGTCAGATAATTTATATTTACTCAGGAAAATATTAATCATGTACTTTTGTCTTATAACCAGATGAAACGCTTTTTCATGTATATATGTAACCTAAGAATAAACGAACTCAGCTCAGTATACATCTTGATATTGGCATGTCTGTGTCTTGATTACTGATCTCCTGGTTGACCAGCATTATCTCACAGGTATCTGAAGGGACTTGATAAAGGAAAGGTAAATTACCCTAACATTATGTGGGGGCTCGTCCGGGATCTTGGACAACCTGTACAGATGACAAGCAACGCTTACAGCATCGGCTAGAATTACGGGACAGTTTAAATCCGTACGGTGAGTAAATTTCAGCTGTGATTTTTCCACTGATTTACTCTCTGTCCAGTATTCTTGTTGTGTGTCTGAAAGCTGGTCATCTGTATATGGCAAGAGAGATTCTTTGAACCCAGGGGGTAAATGTATCAAAGTGCGATTTTGCAACTCCAGCGATTTTCTCGGGAGAGTTGAAACTCACCGATGTATGAAGCTGAGATTTCATGCAAAATCGCCAGAGTTGTGCTTCTGTCAAAATCGCTGTTTGCAAAATCGCCAGTGATCAAACTCCCGACTGTTTGCCACTGCAGCTATACAGCTCTCAAATGTATGAAGCTGCGAGTTAGCAAACTCAGGAGAGTTTGCTTCAAAACACACCAGATACAACACGCTGCTTGATAGCAGCGTGTTGTACAAACACATCACTGTTACACTGCCCTGGCAGTGTTAAAACTGTAAAGAATAGATAAAAGTTTAAAAAAAAAAAAGCGTGAGGTCCCCCCACTATTAATGCTTAACTCTAGTGCTGCCTGACTAGTGCTGGTCCCGTGAAAATCGGGGAAAAATTTTGCGTGGGGTTCCCCCGATTTTCACTTTACCAGCACTAGGCAAACCAGCCAGGGTTGGCGGCACTATAGCAGGGGGACGCGTGGCAGGGGTCCCCCTGCCATAATGACTAACCAACCCTAGACTGTTCAGCGCTGGGCTGGATTCCCTAGGGAGTGGGGTCCGCTGAAAAAAACGAGCGGGCCGCCCCCCTAGAAAGAACCAGCCCAGTGCTGATAGCACTAGGGCTCTTCCTACTACCCCTGGGCTGTGGGTAGTAGGGTAATACGGCGTAAAGTAGTAAAAAAAAAAAACTGACACCAATTTTGTTTGTGGAACTACAAGTACCAGCCAGCCAGGTTGCCAAAAACAGTGTGGCCATGCTGGTGCTTGTATAAATACAAGCACCAGCATACCCACGGCAGCCAGGGCATGTTGGCACTTGGAGAACCACAAGTGCGAACATGCCCTGACATCCCTGGCTTGCTGGGCCCTGTAGTTCCACAAAGAAAAAAGTTTACAAAGCCACAACACCCTCTTATAAACCACATACATTTATTAAAAATAATAAAACCCACAATAAAGACACTAACCACCCTCTTTTAAACCACAAGTATTTATTAAAAATAAAAAAAAACAAATACTTACCAATGATATGAAATTACCATTATTCCTTTTGAATTGAATGGTCTGTATTGCGCATACATAAATAAAGAACATATTCTGAAGAGACTTCGTTTTTGGATTAATTTTAAAAAAATTCGTAACATTATGGAGGTCCCACCGAGATAATTCCGTAATACCTGACACGACGCACAGAGGAGGACTGGCTTTGGGTACTTGAATCAACGGTGCACCAAGGTAAGACATTTCTTACTCTGTTTCAAGTACTTGATTGCTGGTCCCCTGCTGTTGTGTGAGGCTTTATGGTATGTTTCTCAAGTAAGTCTCTTCATTATATTGCATATTCAAAGTGCTTATGTTATGGGGTGTATAAATGTCAGAAAATAATCTTTATTGTTCAGAGTGTAAATGTGTGATTATAATTCAAAAGACATTAACGACACAAATTACTAAATTGATAGCCGTGGAGGAAACTGATACTGAATGTTCAGTAACATATGGTAGACATAAAGACGGAATTTGTAATCCTACAATTTTTACTGCAATAATTGGAAGTCATAGTTGCCCCGCCTATTTAAAGAACTCAAATAGGATTAGGATGGTGGCAAATATATCACTTCTTACGAGAAAACATGTCAGTGATCAAACAGAATGGGGAAAAAAAAGAATTGAAATAAGCACAGTATACATGGGCAGAAATGCTAAACCAATATTAGTAGGTGATTGTGTGTAATATTATGATTCAGACACAGAAACTGAGAGAGAAGTTATAGCAATAGACAAAAGAGGAACAGAATTTTTTGACATAGATGACATAGAGTTGGAAACATATAAAAAGAATGTTATTCTACGTGAAGAAGAAATGTGGATTTGGAATTCAAATAAAGAAAGGTGGGAGGCACAGGAAATGCCCCCAACCCGTTAATAAAGTATCAGGGAAAAATATACCCAAATTTACCAAGCAAGATATACAGATAGGATATTATTGTTGCGATGTTTAGATGATTAAACCAGTATCATACATTTGTTGTTCCATCTCTTTCAAATATATTGTGATTGTGAGAGTATATGTGTTGTGTGAATTAAATTAGACCCGTATGGCAAGTAATTCTATTGAGGGTCCAAGCGAAGGAGAACTCAGAAACTCCTTTGACTTGGGTGTCAGGGACACCTCTTAGAGTTCGGGAGGCTGTATTGTGGTTGTTGAAGCCGTATCATCAGACGTGGTGACTGAGGAGGGTGCTAGAGGATTGCACCCAAGCTTTCAAAAGTCTGAAGGGAATTCCAGACTTGACATTGCGAGTATTGAGTATCCTGGGCGTGAAGTAAATATAGTGACTCGCAAATGGGAGGAAGCTCCTCGGTAGGTAATAAACGGAGTTTGTTTATACCTTACGGCAGCCCAGGAGGTGTGATGTTACGAAAGTATGAGAGTGTGCAGTGTTTGAAGAAATGGAATAAGAAATGTCCAGGTATCCCTTTGACTGGTACCTTTGATAGAAATGTGTTAATGGAACTAAAAAGACATTTGGGTAAGGCAGAACCAGGAACAAAAAGCATTTAATCAATGGGTTATGGAGGCAAGTAGTAGTGCACCATCTGCATATACGGAACAGGCTATGACTTTGAAGGCTATGACGTAACAGACAAAAGGTCCGGACCACGACAGGGAACATGACAGAAATTGTGACTTGTCTAGGGACACAGAAACTAGAGTGTTGCAAGTGGTAATATGACAATACTAAAAGGGGTATTGAGATTAAACTCCAAGAGATTGTTTGAGGCGGCACAGGAAAGTTAAGAGATCTGGAATATATGTGGAAATGTAAATGTAAGACAGGAATGAATTATTGGAGAGTAATGAAATGTGTAAAATGTGGAATGCTGCAAAGTTAAGGACCCGGACAGAAGGTGTAACTATTGTGACTACTATTATTTGTGTTGTGAATCTGTCATTATAATGAGTTAAAAACAAATTTTACTGAAGAAGTTAGTTGCTACTCACATGTATAGGGAAAATAGTTAACTAGTATTTTGAGCTTTTGCATAAGGCAGACTTTTGATGTTGAAATTCAAAGTCATGTAATTTGTGCACTATAAATGTATGTATATAGGAGAAACATTGTACAGTGTATGTGTGATGCGCAGCTCAGAGAATAAAATCACCCCCCCTTATTCTGTGTAAAAGACTTCAGTGTGTGAAGAAAGGAAAGAGGGTTGTGGTTTTGGTTATCTGACGATGTATGAAAAATTTATAAAAAAGGTTCTTCAGTTTGTGTCAATATTTCAAGAGTAATTTAAATGTTTCCGGAGTTGTAACAAGACAATGAAGCATATTATTTATTTAATGCTGGGACTTGTAGTTCCACAACTGTAGGTTAAAAGATAGCATTTAATTTTCTTCCTCTGTAAGGGAGAGAACAGTTCCTGTTTTTGAAGTAGAGAAAAATAATTATCTCTGTGAAATAGAGTAATAGAGGAAGTGAGTTTTTACATGTAGATATTACAAGAAGTTTAGTCTATGTGAAAATGACGCTGATGAATGTTTCTCAGAGATTAGAGGGGTTTAGCATGCCCATAAAGAAATGTTACAAGAGAAATTCCCGTTTGTGAGTGAGACTTGTTATGGTAATCACAGATTCTGAAAATATGGGTGAATGTTTGGTGATTGGGATATTCTGTTTAGAAAATGCTGAGTGATTTGCAGACAGAATGCGAGGTGTCTGATGAGAATACTCTGATTTGTGAGAGAGACAGTTTGCTTTTAAAATGGCTGACTGTCTGGAACCTTTTGTGAGTGTATTATGGAATGATTCAGGAAGTGATATCGGAGTCATTCAAGGGGGCTCTGCTAAGTGATGATGAGATAGGAGTGGCTTTGAGCATGCACCCAGGTCACGTCACTCTGACATCCCCTGTTTGTAAGATTAGCCACTGCCCCTTTGAGGAAAGCATTTTTTTTATGACATGGAACACAGTCACAGTTAAACTACACAAAGAAACACATAAATAAGTGTCTAATGAGCAGTCAGTTACTGTACAAATTGTTAAATACCAGAAGCTGACAAAAGTAAGTCAGCAGCAGAAAAAGGATTGATAAAGGAAAATGTAAATTAATGACAGTTATTGTAATCCCTAAGGAACAAATGTTAATATCTGCAAAAAATTTGTTCTTTACAGAAATTCTCCAGCTACAGAGAGAGGACGCAACGATTACCAAAAGCCATACCTGTCTCACAAATGCCGCTTATACAATGTAGATCCCAGGCCTATAGCTTACTATTGCACGCAGCTAGATCCAGTTGCAAAAGGGTTTTGTAGTTGTTTAAAAGCTATTGCAGCTGCAGCAGTTATGGTGGAAAAATCAGCAGACATTGTATTGTGATGCCCTCTGAAAGTTCATGTCCCTCATGCAGTAGCTATGCTATTAAACTGTGAGAAAACCAGACATGTAACCTCTGCTCGAATCACAAAGTGGGAGTTGGCCTTAATATTGCCCCAAAATATAGAACTGATTAGATGTAATGTGTTGAATCCAGCTTCTTTAATGCCCATAAATGAAACTGGAGAGTTTCAGAGAGAGGAGTGGGAAAATAATGTCAGCACTAATGATTGTTTGAAATATGTTGATGAGCAGAAGCTGCAAGTGAAGTTCCTCTTCATAGTCCTGATTTAACCTTTTATGTGGATGGCAGCTGTCACAAACAGACTGAGACAGGCACAGTCCAGTCAGGTTATGCAGTAGTCGATGATGTACAAACTGGCTGGCTGAACTAAAAGCACTAATGTTAGCTTGGAGAAAACAAAAGTGTTAATGTATATACAGACGTTATGAATTTGGCGTTTGTCATGATTTTGGGAAATTTGAAACAAAGAGATTTTTTAACTGCAACGGGTTCACCCATTGCTCATGCAGAACCAGTAAAAAAATTGATAACAGCCATACAGTTACCTTCACAAATTGCTGTTATAAAGTGTAAAGCGCATATGACAGGACATGATGAAGTCACCAAGGGCAACCATAGAGCAGACATTGCAGCTAAAGCAGCTGCTCAAATGCAAATTGAAACAGAACAAACATATGCAATTCAGAATGTTGTTTGTTTACCTGATGTACAAACATTAATTGATATGCAAAAAGTTTGTGATTCACAGGAAAAGGCCAGATGGGAAGATGTAGGATGCTCACAAGATGAACTTGGCATGTGGCGCAGTAAGGAAGGTAAGCCTGTCGCCCTCAGATCACTCTTGCCCGCATTGGCACAAATGTCTTATGGATTGACCCATGCAGGTAAGATGGCCATGATTAGTCTGATACAGACATATTGGCGCCTGGATTCACACCAGTGGCAGCCAAGTACTGTGCATCTTGCATTATATGTTTAAAAAGCAATGCAGGAAGACCAGTAAGAGCGATACCTTCACATCTTCCACAAACTGAGGGTTCTTTTCAAATTTTACAGATAGACTTTATTCAACTTCCAAAAGTTAGGATGTTGCAATATGTGTTAATTGGTGTAGATCAATTCAGTGGTTGGGTTGAAGGTTATGCAGTTGCCAGAAATACGCTTCAATCACAGGAAGAAAGCCAAGTACAGGAATTTGTATGTAGATATGGTATACCTTACTCATATCCTCAGACCAGGGTCCTCATTTCACAGGAAAGATGTTTCAGATAGTGTGTGAACTAATGGGAATTAATCAGCAACTTCACACCCCGTACCACACCCAGAGCAGTGGAAAAGTAGAAAGGTACAATGGGACGATTAAAAATAAATTTTCAAAGATATGCAAGGAAACCAGGTTACTATGGCCTGAGGCTCTGCCCATAGTGCTACATTGCATTAGAGTAACACCCAGAGGACATTTGAACATTTCCCCATATGAGATCTTATTTGGAAAATTGCCCAATGTTGTTGTTTCTCCCGCACATGAACTAAGTGCTACAAATGACCTAACTGTGAATTATTTGATTTCACTAAACAAAAAGATAAAAAAGATTCAAGCATCTGTGACAGGCACAAAACGGAGAAGGCTTGTCATGACCTTCGACCTGGCGAGGAAGTAATGATAAGAAGCTTCCTGAGATCTGGTTCGTTGACTGACCGATGGGAAGGACCTTATTTGATTCTGTTGACCACGCCCACAGCAATAAAGGTGAAGGAGAAGTCTGCATGGATTCACGCCTCTCATTGTAAGAAGGTAAATTCTCCTAAAGATACTGCGGCTACAGAATATCTGTTGAAAGACCTGTGCATCGACGAAGGAGCAACCAGCAAGTAATTCTATCTACAAGTGAGTGATATTGATATATTTTACTACGATCATAATAAAATCGTAGCACTCACCAACTGCAGAGACTCTGATAAATTGGTTGGAACAACCTAAGGACGAGCTTTGCGAAGACAAGAATTGATATATCATTACCAGATCTATCCTATACATCCAGATAACAACATGGCTGGGAGAGAGAACCCAGAGAAGAAAATGTGTATAATCATATGTGTTTGGGCTATAATGTTGTTTGTTGCTATTAATGTCACTATTATGATAGCACGTAACAGACAGGCAGATAATACCACCATTGAGGGAGGGGAGGAAGTTTCAGAACAATCATTGATGGGAAAGTATAAAACAAAAGATTGTTATGATCTGTCCCCAATTGAGATGTGTCAAATGGTGTAATGAGAATAATGGTCATGGGGTAAAGAGAAGAGAAATGCATAAAAGAGTTGGAGAAATAGAAATGTCAAATACAGTGTTGGAAATGCATAGCAAGATAGCACCAAGATTAAATGAAAGTGATTGTTGGGTATGTACACATTTGCCGGTAAGCGCTACATCAGGTATATACTTAGTAAATCATTTTATTTCGGAACAGGACATAGATAATATGTATTGGAATTGTGCAGTTTTTGGAGCAGAAAGGGATCAAGAGTACAAGGACTGTAGAGAAAAAATAGATCCCACATTGATAGAAGCAATTCCTCAATTTTGTATAACAATAAGAGATACAGAAGTAATAGGCCATAGAATAAAGGACATATAGAAGAAGTAGTAGCAGATATCCCGATACCAGGTCAGGAAGTGGGGTATACTAAGTGTTCTCAATCAAAATTTGTGACTAAATGCCCTACAAGGTATAATTATGGATGACATGGTAGGTGAGATAGTTGTAGCCATAAGTCAAACTATGGAAGAAGTGTCTCAAATCAGAATAGAATGGCTTTGGCTTCAGAAGCATTGTGCATTGGTAGGACAAGAATGTAGCAGACAATGTTAGAGACCATGAGGTACACGACCATTTGATTAAGGTTCAGGAATTACAGAGTAGTCTGAAAGAGTTTGGAGAAGAAGGATGGAGTCATTTTGGTTGGTTTGGCAAAGGATTTTCTGCAATGATGAGTGGAACCTTACAGTATGTGGTGGTAGGATTATTGATTATTGCAGTGATATATGTTTGTTTCAAGTGTTTTCCTTTGTGTTGTTCAGGAACAGGGAAAGTGGTGAAGACCAAGGAGGACTCTATTGAAGGAGAGTATGTAGGAATGCAGGTACTAAAAGGAGAGAAATGACTATGAACAAATTGAAAGAATAAGAATAGAACATGATTCATTATATGATAGTATTAATGTTCGTCAGACCATGTAAAATAAGATAGTAAGAATTGGATATCCATATGAATAATATAGTCAAAATGATATAAACCTATGATCCCAGATAGGGCTACCTATTATCCGCTACTATAAGTATTGGTGATTAACCTGTCACGCTTCCATTTACCTTTTCCTTTGTTGTTTGTCTCCAATAACCTCCCTTAGTGTCAGAGAGAGGATCATATGATTTGTGTAAATTGTATAGTGTGTTGCTTTTAGCAGCAGAGAGAGGAATGATATGGATAATCAATTCACACTAATGGAAGTTGAATTAAAGCTGGTTATAAAATAAAGTTAGGATGCTTAAGAGTTAAGAGAGCTACGTGCATAAAATATATGTTGACAAATTAAGCTGTTTTACTTCTATAGACATATTGCTTAAGGTATGTGGAGAAACATGTCTAAAAAGTATTGCAGTAACGTATCTAAAGGAAATGTGCCCTCCATTATATAGATTAAGGGAATAGAGAAGTTGTGGTACAGTAAGGTACAGTAAGTTAGCGCCTGATAAGATGTGGAAAGATAAATTTGGATTAATGCCTATATCTGAGGGGCGAGGGGAAGATATTGCTAGTTCCTGATATGTGGAGAAATATTATTGGTTTAAAGTTTTATATGATGCTCTATCTATGTATTAGTTAGTGGTTTTAAGGCATAAAATGCTTGCAGAAGTAATATGAAATTACCACATATTCTGAAGAGACTTCGTTTTTGGATTAATTCTTCAAAAATCCATAACAGTCTACAGCACAAAATTTACCCGGAAAGACTAATAGATCTTAATATGTATAGTGTGCAGCAGAGAAGGGAACGGGAGACATGATAGAAACTTTCAAATATATCAAGGGTTTGAACAAGGTACAGGAGGGAAACATTCTACAAAGGAAGAGAAGTATTAGAACACGAGGACATGTACTGACACTGGAGGGAAGAGAAGTATTAGAACACGAGGACATGTACTGACACTGGGGGGAAGAGAAGTATTAGAACACGAGGACATGTACTGACACTGGGGGGAAGAGAAGTATTAGAACACGAGGACATGTACTGACACTGGGGGGAAGAGAAGTATTAGAACACGAGGACATGTACTGACACTGGGGGGAAGAGAAGTATTAGAACACGAGGACATGTACTGACACTGGGGGGAAGTAGGTTCAGAGTAAAAGTGAGGAAAAACTACTTCACAGAAAGGGTAGTGGATAAGTGGAATAGCCTCACATCAGAGGTGGTAGAGGATAATACAATTGAGCAGTTTAAACATGATTGGGATAGACATAAGGATATCCTTATAAAGAATAACGAATCAAATAGGGTTTGAGGTTACAATAGATTACTAAAACAATGAGCAGACTAGATGGGCCAAGCGGTTCTTATCTGCCGTCACATTCTATGGTTCTATGTAATTGGAGATCCCTCAATCTTCGTTTAATTTGCAGAAATTGAGCGACAGAGAAATCTGGGAAGAAGCCACCGATGAGTCTGGTAGAGCATAGGTCCCTTTGTCCTAGAGAGATGTAGAAAATCCTTGTCTTTATGGTGAAGTATTTTCACAATAAAGGTGCGCGGTGCAGCACCCGGTGGTGGTTTCATGAGCTGGTAATCTATGCGCTCTTTCAGTAGCAAACTGATCAGTGAATTCAGCTCAGCCATATTGCTGTATCAGCCAGTTTCCAGAAAGGTTTCCGGGTTGTCACCCTCTGTCTTGGTGTAGCAGAGATAAGTCCACCTGAACTTCCCCAATCTTCTCAGTCACTCTCTTCTCACAGAAACAAGCAGCTCCCACCTATCATGTGCTGGAGCAGTAGTTCTATGGCTAACTGCACCAACAACTAGAAGGTTAGGTTAATTCTCTTGGGTGCTAATTACATGAATTATAATATATTCTGCTACTAACAGACACTGAGCTGTTGTCCTCAGAGGTTACAGCAAACCTCACATATAAAAACCTGGGAGCATAATAGATTGGAGAATGAGGACTGCGCTAGAGGTTATAAGTACCAGCACTTTTAAGCAAAAAAATGTTGCAACTCCTTTACATATATGTAAATAATATGCATAAAAAATAATTTTTACAATATTGCAAATTATTATTAAAACAGCAAATATATAAAACTGTATGTATATTTTAAACTATTAAAACGGTCTCTGTATGGCTGCACTTAAAGGAAACTATAATCATATTAGATTAATGAATTCAAACATACTTCCAATCAGGCTCTCCACGGAGGAATATTACTGCATATTACTATTATAACGTCTCTTACCGCACGTGCGACTGATTAAATAAGGAAATAAAGGAATCAGAGCAGCATATGCGGTAATTTGGAGACGTTATATATTTCACCCATTGCAGTAATATTCCTCTGTAAAGCCTGATTGTAATAATCAGATGTTGATTATAAAGTATGTACATTATGGTTACTGAAGACTGCCGAGGTTCTGTATTACTCCGTCCTATGAAAGACTTGATAATTCCTTATGACTGTCTGCTATGTGTAATTACTGTGATAGTTGTCAGCAGTTATTCTCTATTCACCTTATAGAACTGCTGTGATTTACTCTTCAGCTGTGGGATCGCAGTTTGTATATACTGGCTGTAACACAGTGCTAGGATTTTATGAATGAAGCTAAAAGGCATGTGATTGGATAATGCTGCTGTGGCTGTGTCTCTCTCCGCTCCTACCTGGTTCAAGGCTGTCACAGTATCCAGAGGGTTAATATGTTGCCACGTTGATTGGGTTAAACCCCGGCGCTAGATGCTTGGGAGAGTAAGCATAAATATACCTATGTTTAATCTAATAAAATAGGTTATTCCTGGTGTTTCCTGGTGGTCCAGTGGGGATCTGGGTCTCATCTGGCAGATTATACCACTGCCCTGGTTCCCATGCGTGGGGACTGGAGCACTGCGGTGCCAAGGGGCCCCGCTCCGTAGTGGTCCAACAAGGGAACTGTGGGAGCCAGGAGCTTCATGGATATGAACCCTGCTGGCAGCTACACATCCATGGCAGCCGGAGGGGACTTAGATTATTGTGCGCCGGGATTTAAATGAATCCAGGTTATGCAGGGTATGTTGGTGAACCCAGCATGCGAAGAAGCATACTGGAGATCAAAGAGTTCCAGGAGCGGCAGCCAGAGGACTAATGAGCCAGGATCCTCCCTACTCCCTGGAGACACCACATTTGGATACAGGGGAAACCAAACCCCAGGGCAAGCTCCCTGGAAGTATTTGTTAGGTCTAAATCTCCCACCCTAGACTTGGTGGAACCAGGGGTGGAGAGGAGACTGAGCCCCCTTCTCCCTTCCAGCTCATGGAGAGGGGGAACATACACTCCCCCTGCCACTATCTACAGTGTAATAGGTCTGATTCACGTGCTAGCTACATGAATCTATCTGGATTGGTTAAAGCAGCAGGAGGCTGGATTACATCCTACCAGGTAATATGTCCAAACGTATAAAAAGAGCTGTCCTGTCCATGTACAAGATATGTACCATCTGCGCTTCTGGAGATCACAAGTACTTTAAACTAGTGTGTAACGGTCCTTATAAGGACCCTTTAAGAGCAATAAACCATCACAGTTACAACACCCTGCCTGACGTCTATTGCCTGCGGTAACCTGTGACCAAGAGATAACAGCTTACACTCTAATCCGTTGATCAGCTGTCCTTGGTAGAACCCAGCATCTGTGTCACCGCTCTGCCCAGTACCCAATCCTGATCCAACCTACGCGGTCAGCAGGTACCAGCCAGCTCTCAGTTCCAGGTGATAGTGAAGGAGCCAGGTGGTGGCAGCACTATTTTCCTATAACGATTGTGCAGTTGGCATCCACAGTCGGTGAATGTCTGTTGGCCGGTGACACCGGTAGGACTGGTCTGTAACAGACGGTTACTGACGGTGAGATGATAAACTGTGTAAGGTTCCTCTACAAAGACCAGGTGGCATAATAAGCCCATCTGGTCACAACTCTGCACACCTCAGGGATTTGATTGGTTCGTTTAAATATGTGAGCGGTGCTTGAGATTTAAATATTATTGCTCATATTGCCCAATATATAGAAATATTGAAGTTTATATACAGATTATGAGTGAACGTATAAAAGCAGAGCCCTGCATTACATGGTTTCATTATATGATTAATCGTTTGATATCAGCATCATCAATCCCAGATGTTACACATATATTGTAAAGATTCCCCCATTATACTCAGATAACCCTTCTCTTAAAGTGCACAATAACCTCTCCACAATCACTATAATGTCCAGGTTCAAAGGTTGCAAAGAGAGGACTAATGGATAGATGCAAATTCTCCTTTCGGGCTAATCTGGATGCTGACCTCTATGTTATGGACAAGAAACAGGGGGGTTTATGATTCGCTCAAAGGATTGGACAATCCTCATCTACATATACACTTAAAACCATCAATGAGTGCATCCTGAGGAGGTGCTCTCCCAACTATACATAAGTCAAAAAACAAGGATCAAAGAAAGATGGCAAAGAGTTCAGGGGGCTGGTTACCCCCTGCTTGGCTGTGTTGCTGAATGTGAAATACTGGCATTTAGCCTGTCAGCATTTTCATGTCGGTATTTCTTGCGTTGGAAATATGACTAACACAGCATTAGATAGGGGCACCCAGCTCACATCCCGGTTCTGTTGGACCTTCTGCAGATAGGCGGGCATAGTACTGAACTTTTCCTCCGTATACCACCCACAGTCTAATGGTCAGACAGACAGGGTGAACCAGAACCTTCAAACCTTCATGACATGTAAATCTCAGGCTACCAGGAGCACTGGGTGGACTTCCTCCCATGGGCAGAATGTGCCCACAACCTGCACTATGACTCGAGTACAGGCTCCGCACCATTCTCTGCACTACATAGGTACCACCCCCGACTTCTGGACCTCCAGTCATCATGACATTGGAAGTACCAGCAGTAGACAAGATACACAGACAATTCCAGGACATTTTTTTACTTTTTTTAATGTTCTTTTTTTTACTGTTTCCCTAAACTAACTAAATAAAAATAAAAGAATATTTACTTTAAAATGCCACCAATAGAAGGCCCGACAGCAGGGATCAAGAGCCCACTTGTCCTGGGTGCAGATTTCGCTGCAATTTGTCCTTCATGTAACACCCTCTATAATAAATCCTTCATATCCATACGTGGAGATGTAGGATAGGCACTGTCTGCTCTGTGAGGATGTGTCAGTGGAGCTGTGATTGGTTGCTGCCCTGAGGAGAAGATAGTGGTACCAGCCTTATGTGGAAAGTGAATGAGGTGTAACCTGGTGGGATCTATAGGTGGTGCGGTGTAACCTGGTGGGATCTATAGATGGTGTGATGTGACCTGGTGGGATCTATTGGGGGTGTGGTGTGACCTGGTGGGATCTATTGGGGGTGTGGTGTAACCTGGTGGGATCTATAGGCGGTGTGGTGTAACCTGGTGGGATCTATAGGTGGTGTGGTGTGGTGTAACCTGGTGGGATCTATAGGCGGTGTGGTGTGACCTGCTGGGATCTATAGGTGTTGTGGTGTGACCTGGTGGGATCTATAGGTGGTGTGGTGTAAACTGGTGGGATCTATATGTGGTGTGGTGTGACCTGGTGGGATCTATTGGGAGCGTGGTGTAACCTGCTGGGACCTATAGGCGGTGTGGTGTAACCTGCTGGGATCTATAGGCGGTGTGGTGTAACATGGTGGGATCTATAGGCGGTGTGGTGTAACCTGGTGGGATCTATAGGTGGTGTGGTGTAACCTGGTGGGATCTATAGGTGGTGTGGTGTAACCTGGTGGGATCTATAGGCTGTGTGGTGTAACCTGGTGGGATCTATAGGTGGTGAGGTGTTGTATGTGTTTGTCACTTACTTCTTAATTCTTTAGAGTAATGAAGGTGTCGGGAGATGTTCCTCTCTTTTGGTTCTTTGTCTTCCTGTTCTTAGTTCGGTGGATGGTCCCGGAGAGGATAATATTTGGTGTTCCTTCAGAGTGAAGTGGTTACTTGGTTATATTCCTCTTGTTGGGTATTGGTGCACTTGTTCCGTGGATAAGTCCTGAAGTAGTTTGTCCTGTTGAAGAAGCAGATGGGAGATGAGTCACAGAATGGGGGCGGTGTTTTGGATCCCCCCCAAAAAAAGATGAAAGTGGTGAAATTTCTTCTCTATGTTACAAGAGCAGTTGAGCAAATGTGATGGATAACGGGAGCTATCTAACCAGTGGGAAAAACAATAAAATGGTGATGGTACCAGTAGTAGGGCACAATGTATAATGGTTAGGTATGTGTGACTAGGTAGTGTGGGGGCAGCTATAGTACAGATCACATGGGATGAGCCTGTGTCTGTGGGCTGAGCTGTGTAACCTGTGCAGGGAATCTGCTGCCGAGTGGCTGTGCTCAGCAGAGCTCTTGAAGTAATGGGGAGGGCAGGAGCTGGGTGACACAATGCTGCTGGTTGTGGGGGCTTCAAAATCCAACATTTTCATCCTGTTGTGGACTTCATTAGGAATATGGTGTAAGTGACTGTGTAGTAGGAATGGTGGTGTGTAAATAGCTTGTGGGAGGGGGAGGTGGGAGCGTGTGGGAGGGTAGAGGGCAGGGGATCCGGACACTGTATTGAAGAGTAATGCAGGAGGAGGAGTTATGGGAGGGGATCCTGATGATGTAGATGTCTGTGTATGGTGAGGGGCAGTATCTAATGGACTCCATAGGTGTCTATGGTAAGGGCAGGTGGGTCGCTGCAGATGTGAGCAGAGTGTCACTCACCGGACCGTGAGTGCCTCTGCGCTGGTGCGTGGCTCCCTAGCCTTCCTGCCGGTACCTATCCTGAACCGCGGCCGTCCGCCATCCTGATGGTCTGCGAATGCGCAGCTCCCAAGAACTCTTGTGACTGTTGCTTTTAATCTAAATTGGTTGATCAGGCAACTCCCTATTTAAGGCACCTGTGCTCATTACCTCATTGCCTGATCTTGAGTCTCATTCCCTGTGAGTCTCTGAAGGTGTCTCCTGTGTTCTACTAGTGTCTTCAGTTTCCTGCTGATTCCTGATCTACTCATCGCTGGTTTCCATACCCGCTACTGTCTCCTGTGTACTACCAGTGTCTTCAGTTCCTGTGGATTCCCTGTTCTACTCATTGCTGGTTTCCATACCTGCTACAATCTCCTGTTTCCTGCCTGTGTCCTCAGCTGGACTCTGATTACCGGATCTACTCACCTGTGGTTCCTACACTTGTCTCTGCAGTTCCTGCATTTCCCTGTGGACAGACTGTTCTACTGAATAGCGGTATGCCTATCTGTTATTGACTTTCTACGTTTACTCTGCATATCCGCTAGGACAAATTTCCACTCTCAGCAGCGGTATCCATACCCGCTATAGACTGTTATTGTTACGCTGCATACCTGTTTGGAGTTAACCGTACTACTCAGTCGTTATATGCATAATTGTGATTGACTATCCATTATTGGCCTGCATATCTGTGCTGAGCAAGTCTCTACCAAGCAGCGCCACACATACCGTTATAGACTTTGCTGGATACGCTGCATATCTGTTGGGATCAAGTTCCTCTGTGCTCTCAATGTCTGCATCCTATTATCCTTGTATGCCTCCACTCATCGACACCTGTACACATCCTCACCTATTAAGCAGTAGTACAACTTGCTGTACGCAGACCACTGACTTCCCCGCTACCTACCTGCACCTGGACAAGTCTTCTCACCATAAGCAGTGGTACAACTTGCTATACGCAGACCACTGACTTCCCGGCTACCTACCTGGACAAGTCTTCTCACCATAAGCAGTGGTACAACTTGCTATACGCAGACCACTGACTTCCCCGCTACCTACCTGCACCTGGACAAGTCTTCTCACCATAAGCAGTGGTACAACTTGCTATATGCAGACCACTGACTTCCCCACTACCTACCTGCACCTGGACAAGTCTTCTCACCATAGCAGTGGTACAACTTGCTGTACGCAGACTACTGACTTCCCTGCTACCTCCCTGCATCTACTCACGTCCATCCTGATCTCCGTGTTCAAATCTGCCTTTCCACAATATCAGCTAGTCGCTGACTCATTGACCAAGATTGCTGACTTTCCTATTATTTATTGGCATTCTCTCTCCATCTGCTGTGATATATGTTCCGCTAGTCACCCTGCTACCAGAGGACTGTTGTGTGAACTTCACTACTCTGGTAAGCCCAGTCATCTGGTGAAATCCTGGGCAAGACTCCTAGTGCCCGTGACACAGAGGATTTGGACCTGCTCAGGTCTGATAGTATGTAGAAAAGACTGTCAGTCATAACCTGCACACAGGGTAATACAATGTATTAGGGTACATGAGGCGTGAAAGCCCTGTAGGAGATCCTACATGAGGAGTAGGAGCGGCTCCTTACATTGCTAGGATTAGGGCGACGGTTCTGGACCTACTGGTTCATGACTTACAGATCATACTATACAAGTGATCATCATCATCATTTATTTATAAGGGGCCACAGATTCCGTAGCCCCGGACAGTGATCTTACAGATATGACAGACATGAATACAATAAGGATTATGACAGATACAAATAATAACAGTGACATGAATACAATTAAGCATAATAACATTTGCAAGGATGGTCTCAATCCAGTATTAGTGGAAGGATCACATACAGACATGACAACAAAGTCGTACAAGAGAGACGGACATGAGGATGAAAGGACCCTGCCTGTGAGAGCTGAAGGGAGACTGTGGCCTTAACGTCATGGTATACATGTGTTATATAATAAAGAGTACAATGCTAACAAATGGTGTCTATATCCTTGACTGTAGGAAGGACTCCTGGTGTTACTACGCTGTAGGCGGTGGTCCCCTGTGTACTGAGTGTAAGAGGGAGACTGGGAAAGTGAACGTAACATGGGCAGTAGACCCTATACTGTACGTACGATGGAATGGGGTCTATACTGTGACAAATATAAATAGGTGGAACAAAGTATAGTGGAATGGTGCGAGGGGGACTGTGGGATGGTGCGAGGGGAACTGTGGGATGGTGCAAGAGGGACTGTGGGATGGTGGGAGGGGGACTGTGGGATGGTGGGAGGGGGACTGTGGGATGGGCAGACATGGATGACTGTGTCCTTGTGTAAAAACTGTGTATGTATATTGATGTGTTTATGGATGTGGATCTCATGATAGGTGGTGGGTGAGTCTAGTATTAGGTCTGAGGAATAACCCCTTTGCAGCAGAACACAGTCAGACGGTAACAACTGGGATACTGGCTGTGCCTGCGGGGACTGATGGTGCTGACATGTAGGATGGGAAGGGAGGTGCTGGTGTCTGGGGGGAAATAAGATAAAAGTTTATGTGATATGTATTGGGGGAGGAAGGGGGATGGTAATGGGGGGAGTTAGCAATGGCTGCGATAAAGGATTGAAGGGGTCTGATGTGTACATTGCAGGAATAGGGTCTTAGGATGAAGGGGGATAATGGGAGGTTGGTCTGGAGCATGAGGTCTGCGTGGGTCATGTACGCAGGTGTGACTGTGGGTACTGGAAAAGATGACTGCATAGGGAGCATAGAGAAAACGGATGAGTGAGCGGTGGTTGGGTAGGAGGTGATAGTAGGGGGATGTGGGGTAATGGGGGTAGAAGGAGGGGATGGGGACTAGTCTCCAGCACTAGACAAGCTATGTGTTAGTGGCACTTTGTGAGGGGTGGTTGGGTAGGAGGTGATAGTAGGGGGATGTGGGGTAATGGGGGTAGAAGGAGGGGATGGGGACTAGTCTCCAGCACTAGACAAGCTATGTGTTAGTGGCACTTGGTGAGGGGGTGGTTGGGTAGGAGGTGATAGTAGGGGGATGTGGGGTAATGGGGGTAGAAGGAGGGGGATGGGGGCTAGTCTCCAGCACTAGACAAGCTATGTGTTAGTGGCACTTGGTGAGGGGTGGTTGGGTAGGAGGTGATAGTAGGGGGGATGTGGGGTAATGGGGATAGAAGGAGGAGATGGGGGCTAGTCTCCAGCACTAGACAAGCTATGTGTTAGTGACACTTGGTGAGGGGGTGGTTGGGTAGGAGGTGATAGTAGGGGGATGTGGGGGTAATGGGGGTAGAAGGAGGGGATGGGGACTAGTCTCCAGCACTAGACAAGCTATGTGTTAGTGGCACTTGGTGAGGGGGTGGTTGGGTAGGAGGTGATAGTAGGGGGTATGTGAGGTAATGGGGGTAGAAGAAGGGGATGGGGGCTAGTCTCCAGCACTAGACAAGCTATGTGTTAGTGACACTTTGTGAGGGGTGGTTGGGTAGGAGGTGATAGTAGGGGGGATGTGGTGTAATGGGGGTAGAAGGAGGGGGATGGGGGCTAGAATCCAGCACTAGACAAGCTATGTGTTAGTGGCACTTGGTGAGGGGGTGGTTGGGTAGGAGGTGATAGTAGGGGGATGTGGGGTAATGGGGGTAGAAGGAGGGGGATGGGGGCTAGTCTCCAGCACTAGACAAGCTATGTGTTAGTGACACTTGGTGAGGGGTGGTTGGGTAGGAGGTGATAGTAGGGGGGATGTGAGGTAATGGGGGTAGAAGGAGGGGGATGGGGGCTAGTCTCCAGCACTAGACAAGCTATGTGTTAGTGGCACTTGGTGAGGGGTGGTTGGGTAGGAGGTGATAGTAGGGGGATGTGAGGTAATGGGGGGTAGAAGGAGGGGATGGGGGCTAGTCTCCAGCACTAGACAAGCTATGTGTTAGTGACACTTGGTGAGGGGGTGGTTGGGTAGGAGGTGATAGTAGGGGGATGTGAGGTAATGGGGGTAGAAGGAGGGGGATGGGGGCTAGTCTCCAGCACTAGACAAGCTATGTGTTAGTGACACTTGGTGAGGGGGTGGTTGGGTAGGAGGTGATAGTAGGGGGATGTGAGGTAATGGGGGTAGAAGGAGGGGGATGGGGGCTAGTCTCCAGCACTAGACAAGCTATGTGTTAGTGACACTTGGTGAGGGGGTGGTTGGGTAGGAGGTGATAGTAGGGGGATGTGAGGTAATGGGGGTAGAAGGAGGGGGATGGGGGCTAGTCTCCAGCACTAGACAAGCTATGTGTTAGTGACACTTGGTGAGGGGTGGTTGGGTAGGAGGTGATAGTAGGAGGGATGTGGGGTAATGGGGGTAGAAGGAGGGGGATGGGGGCTAGTCTCCAGCACTAGACAAGCTATGTGTTAGTGACACTTGGTGAGGGGGTGGTTGGGTAGGAGGTGATAGTAGGGGGATGTGAGGTAATGGGGGTAGAAGGAGGGGGATGGGGGCTAGTCTCCAGCACTAGACAAGCTATGTGTTAGTTACACTTGGTGAGGGGTGGTTGGTTAGGAGGTAATAGTAGGGGGGGATGTGAGGTAATGGGGGGTAGAAGGAGGGGGATGGGGGCTAGTCTCCAGCACTAGACAAGCTATGTGTTAGTGACACTTGGTGAGGGGGTGGTTGGGTAGGAGGTGATAGTAGGGGGATGTGGGGTAAAGGGGGGTAGAAGGAGGGGGATGGGGGCTAGTCTCCAGCACTAGACAAGCTATGTGTTAGTGACACTTGGTGAGGGGTGGTTGGGTAGGAGGTGATAGTAGGGGGATGTGAGGTAATGGGGGTAGAAGGAGGGGGATGGGGGCTAGTCTCCAGCACTAGACAAGCTATGTGTTAGTGACACTTGGTGAGGGGTGGTTGGGTAGGAGGTGATAGTAGGGGGATGTGGGGTAATGGGGGAAGAAGGAGGAGGATGGGGGCTAGTCTCCAGCACTAGACAAGCTATGTGTTAGTGACACTTGGTGAGGGGTGGTTGGGTAGGAGGTGATAGTAGGGGGGATGTGAGGTAATGGGGGTAGAAGGAGGGGATGGGGGCTAGTCTCCAGCACTAGACAAGCTATGTGTTAGTGACACTTGGTGAGGGGTGGATAGGTAGGAGGTAATAGTAGGGGGATGTGGGGTAATGGGGGTAGAAGGAGGGGATGGGGGCTAGTCTCCAGCACTAGACAAGCTATGTGTTAGTGACACTTGGTGAGGGGGTGGTTGGGTAGGAGGTGATAGTAGGGGGATGTGGGGTAATGGGGTAGAAGGAGGGGGATGGGGGCTAGTCTCCAGCACTAGACAAGCTATGTGTTAGTGACACTTGGTGAGGGGTGGTTGGGTAGGAGGTGATAGTAGGGGGGGTGTGGGGTAATGGGGGTAGAAGGAGGGGGATGGGGGCTAGTCTCCAGCACTAGACAAGCTATGTGTTAGTGACACTTGGTGAGGGGTGGTTGGGTAGGAGGTGATAGTAGGGGGATGTGAGGTAATGGAGGTAGAAGGAGGGGGATGGGGGCTAGTCTCCAGCACTAGACAAGCTATGTGTTAGTGACACTTGGTGAGGGGTGGTTGGGTAGGAGGTGATAGTAGGGGGATGTGAGGTAATGGGGTAGAAGGAGGGGGATGGGGGCTAGTCTCCAGCACTAGACAAGCTATGTGTTACTGGCACTAGGTGAGGGGGTGGTTGGGTAGGAGGTGATAGTAGGGGGATGTGAGGTAATGGGGTAGAAGGAGGGGATGGGGGCTAGTCTCCAGCACTAGACTAGCTATGTGTTAGTGACACTTGGTGAGGGGTGGTTGGGTAGGAGGTGATAGTAGGGGATGTGAGGTAATGGAGGTAGAAGGAGGGGGATGGGGACTAGTCTCCAGCACTAGACTAGCTATGTGTTAGTGACACTTGGTGAGGGGTGGTTGGGTAGGAGGTGATAGTAGGGGATGTGAGGTAATGGAGGTAGAAGGAGGGGGATGGGGACTAGTCTCCAGCACTAGACTAGCTATGTGTTAGTGACACTTGGTGAGGGGTGGTTGGGTAGGAGGTGATAGTAGGGTGATGTGGGGTAATGGGGGTAGGAGGGGGATGGGGGCTAGTCTCCAGCACTAGACAAGCTATGTGTTAGTGACACTTGGTGAGGGGTGGTTGGGTAGGAGGTGATAGTAGGGGGATGTGGGGTAATGGGGTAGAAGGAGGGGGATGGGGGCTAGTCTCCAGCACTAGACAAGCTATGTGTTAGTGACACTTGGTGAGGGGTGGTTGGGTAGGAGGTGATAGTAGGGGGATGTGGGGTAATGGGGTAGAAGGAGGGGATGGGGGCTAGTCATGGTGTGTGAGCCCCTCTGTGGTGTATGGGGTGTAGCTGGTCTGGGTAATAAGTCTCTCACAGCTCTGCCATTATAATAACCAGCTCTGCTATTACTAACAGCCTTCTGCTGACTGCAGCAGGAGCACAATGAGGATTATGTAGCAGCTGATGTGAGAGCTCAGCCGCATGTATGAAGTCCTGATCGCCGGGAGGCTGCACATAAACATGGGGTAACTCTATGGGGGTAATTCCCGCTGTCTGATATATTATTATAGGGAGATATTACCTCAGCCTTGTACAGGGCCCGGATGTAGCTTCCAGGTAAGATGGCGTCTGAGAGATCCTGTGGCCACGCCCCCTCTGCAGTGTAAACAGTTGCCAGGGGCGGAGACCAATAGTGTCTGGGAGACTACGGGAAAATGGCCGCCGCTGTCCCGCACTGAGGACAATACAGTGATTCTATCACTAGATCTCTCTGTGTAATGACACGTGACCATGACGTCACCCCCGGAGCTCAGGCCGGGAGCACAGTATAGATCTATGTAGAAGGACGGGCAGTGTCTGTACCTGGAGATCCTCCATCATCAGAGGAGAGAAGAAATATTATTATACAGGACAATTACTGTCAGGAACAATAAATACATAGAAAGTAATAACAGGTTATAAAGCTGCAATGAGTGAGAAATGCTTTGTTACGGATACAGTCATATATTGTGCCAGTATATTCCGCAGAGGTCCCTGTACTGCCCCCTCCCGGCCCTCTCAGGTCATTACTAGATATCACCAGCTCATGTGACTGCAGCGGTCACATGGTGCCCAGTGCAGGAGCCAAGGTAAGAAGGAGGGATGGGGGGGGACATGTGTGACTAAAGGTGCTGAAGGGGGGGGACATGTGTGACTAAAGGTGCTGGGGGGGGGGACATGTGTGACTAAAGGTGCTGGAGGGGGACATGTGTGACTAAAGGTGCTGGAGGGGGGGACATGTGTGACTAAAGGTGCTGGAGGGGGGGACATGTGTGACGAAAGGTGCTGGGGGGACGGACATGTGTGACTAAAGGTGCTGGGGGGACGGACATGTGTGACGAAAGGTGCTGGGGGGACGGACATGTGTGACTAAAGGTGCTGGAGGGGGGACATGTGTGACTAAAGGTGCTGGAGGGGGAGACATGTGTGACTAAAGGTGCTGGAGAGGGGAGACATGTGTGATTAAAGGTGCTGGAGGGGGGGACATGTGTGACTAAAGGTGCTGGAGGGGGGGACATGTGTGACTAAAGGTGCTGGAGGGGGGAGGACATGTGTGACTAAAGGTGCTGGAGGGGGAGACATGTGTGATTAAAGGTGCTGGAGGGGGGGACATGTGTGACTAAAGGTGCTGGAGGGGGGGACATGTGTGACTAAAGGTGCTGGAGGGGGGAGGACATGTGTGACTAAAGGTGCTGGAGGGGGGGGACATGTGTGACTAAAGGTGCTGGAGGGGGGGGACATGTGTGACTAAAGGTGGGGGAGGGGGAGGACATGTGTGACTAAAGGTTCTGGGGGGGACGGACATGTGTGACTAAAGGTGCTGGAGGGGGGGGTCATGTGTGACTAAAGGTGCTGGAGGGGGGGACATGTGTGACTAAAGGTGCTGGAGGGGGGGACATGTGTGACTAAAGGTGCTGGAGGGGGGGACATGTGTGACTAAAGGTGCTGGAGGGGGGACATGTGTGACTAAAGGTGCTGGAGGGGGGGACATGTGTGACTAAAGGTGCTGGAAGGGGGGGACATGTGTGACTAAAGGTGCTGGAAGGGGGGGGACATGTGTGACTAAAGGTGCTGGAAGGGGGGGGACATGTGTGACTAAAGGTGCTGGAGAGGGGGACATGTGTGACTAAAGGTGCTGGAGGGGGGGCGACATGTGTGACTAAAGGTGCTGGAGGGGGGACATGTGTGACTAAAGGTGCTGGAGGGGGGGACATGTGTGACTAAAGGTGCTGGAGGGGGGGACATGTGTGACTAAAGGTGCTGGAGGGGGGGGGACATATGTGAATAAAGGTCACCTGCATAAGCGTGTGTCAGTGTGTGTGACCTGTTTTTACGTGTGCGCATGTGTGTATGAGACCTGTATTTGTGTGTGTCCGTGTGGTTTGGACTGGCCCACCGGGGAAATCCCCGGAGGGCCCCAATGCCAGATGGACCTGCCTCCTACACTATGGTTGATGGACCGGCTGGTCCCTTCCACGGGACCAGTCGTCCTATTGTTTTGCTGTCGCAGGTTGTAATGATCTGATTTCTCCTCTTCTGTCCTCTTCTAGTGATCTCATCACGTCTCGGATCATCACGCACCAGCTCACATGTGCAGAAGGGGAGAATAGAGGTCAGAAGTCTCGGCTTGTGCAGTGTTGGATGAACAAAGGTCAGTGTAAATAGAGAGAGGGTCAGTCCAACAACTTCTTGCTTCATCACACAATAGAGATACGGCATCTACAGATGCATTAAAGTTTTGCAAGAGGGGACTTTTCTTGTTCCATGTGGCCTTGTGACAGGGGCTCATCTTTAGGAAAAGAGATATTAACCCCCACTTTAATTTGTTAGGTGGGATATGTCCTGGGTTTAAGGGAAAATAATAGCTTACAACTGCAAATGAATGCACCGAGGTCCAGAGAAATGTTCTCAAGCCAGGCTACATAGGTTGTGGAGCAGAACAAGAGGCAGCGGTTTTACAGGTTGTGCTGAGGTGTTTGTAGCAGTGGAACTGTAGTCTGAAGAGCTTACATTTCATCCTGAAGTAGCACAAACCCTCATGCTCATTGTGTAAGGGCTGTGATTTGCTGAGAGAGGGTCCGGACATTAGATTATGCAGCTTCCATACTTAGGCTTGGATATACTGACAGGTGTATACAAGGAAGCCTGCAGAGAGCAATGACCACTGTTACTGGAGACTCGGCTAACATGGTCTGGATAATGTACAGAGTATTAGGATTGCCAGAGATAGTCATCAAATCTAAAAGGACAAGGCAAGAGAATATTTGAATGAATTTAAATCCAATCGCCAATAATGCACACATTATAAGTCTGTAAGAATAATCAATATATAAACAATGTCAGCAACAGATAGACAAATCAGTTTTGGTAACGATAGGAGCAGACCCATCGGAGATTTTTCCAAAAGTGATACAAGTTACAGATTTATATATTAACTATTGATAAGAGCAACTTTTTGTCTGGCTTTTATTTCCAGGGGCTTTAAATACAGCTGCACCACTGTTACATCATAACCGTGCTCACAGGAGCAGGCTGCAAATGGGCAGTATACAGAGAGAGAATGATGGACAAGAGCCTTCCTCTGGAACATGGAGATTCTCCCTCTGTACCCCGCTCACGCTGCCGGTGGTTCTCCCTCTGTACCCCGCTCACGCTGCCTGTGGTTCTCCCTCTGTACCCCGCTCACGCTGCCTGTGGTTCTCCCTCTGTACCCCGCTCACGCTGCCTGTGGTTCTCCCTCTGTACCCTGCTCACTCTGCCTGTGGTTCTCCCTCTGTACCCTGCTCACTCTGCCTGTGGTTCTCCCTCTGTACCCCGCTCACGCTGCCTGTGGTTCTCCCTCTGTACCCCGCTCACGCTGCCTGTGGTTCTCCCTCTGTACCCCGCTCACGCTGCCTGTGGTTCTCTCTCTGTACCCCGCTCACGCTGCCTGTGGTTCTCCCTCTGTACCCCGCTCACGCTGCTTGTGGTTCTCCCTCTGTACCCCGCTCACGCTGCCGGTGGTTCTCCCTCTGTACCCCGCTCACGCTGCCTGTGGTTCTCCCTCTGTACCCCGCTCACGCTGCCTGTGGTTCTCCCTCTGTACCCTGCTCACGCTGCCTGTGGTTCTCCCTCTGTACCCCGCTCACGCTGCCCGTGGTTCTCCCTCTGTACCCCGCTCACGCTGCCTGTGGTTCTCCCTCTGTACCCCGCTCACTCTGCCTGTGGTTCTCCCTCTGTACCCCGCTCACACTGCCTGTGGTTCTCCCTCTGTACGCCGCTCACGCTGCCTGTGGTTCTCCCTCTGTACCCCGCTCACGCTGCCCGTGGTTCTCCCTCTGTACCCCGCTCACGCTGCCCGTGGTTCTCCCTCTGTACCCCGCTCACGCTGCCTGTGGTTCTCCCTCTGTACCCCGCTCACGCTGCCTGTGGTTTTCCCTCTGTACCCCGCTCACTCTGCCTGTGGTTCTCCCTCTGTACCCCGCTCACGCTGCCTGTGGTTCTCCCTCTGTACCCCGCTCACGCTGCTTGTGGTTCTCCCTCTGTACCCCGCTCACGCTGCCTGTGGTTCTCCCTCTGTAACCCGCTCACGCTGCCTGTGGTTCTCCCTCTGTACCCCGCTCACGCTGCCTGTGGTTCTCCCTCTGTACCCCGCTCACGCTGCCTGTGGTTCTCCCTCTGTACCCTGCTCACGCTGCCTGTGGTTCTCCCTCTGTACACAGCTCACGCTGCCTGTGGTTCTCCCTCTGTACCCTGCTCACGCTGCCTGTGGTTCTCCCTCTGTACGCCGCTCACGCTGCCTGTGGTTCTCCCTCTGTACGCAGCTCACGCTGCCTGTGGTTCTCCCTCTGTACGCCGCTCACGCTGCCTGTGGTTCTCCCTCTGTACGCCGCTCACGCTGCCCGTGGTTCTCCCTCTGTACGCCGCTCACGCTGCCCGTGGTTCTCCCTCTGTACCCCGCTCACGCTGCCCGTGGTTCTCCCTCTGTACCCCGCTCACGCTGCCTGTGGTTCTCCCTCTGTACACCGCTCACGCTGCCTGTGGTTCTCCCTCTGTACACCGCTCACGCTGCCTGTGGTTCTCCCTCTGTACCCCGCTCACGCTGCCTGTGGTTCTCCCTCTGTACCCCGCTCACGCTGCCCGTGGTTCTCCCTCTGTACCCCGCTCACGCTGCCTGTGGTTCTCCCTCTGTACGCCGCTCACGCTGCCTGTGGTTCTCCCTCTGTACCCCGCTCACGCTGCCCGTGGTTCTCCCTCTGTACCCCGCTCACGCTGCCTGTGGTTCTCCCTCTGTACACCGCTCACGCTGCCTGTGGTTCTCCCTCTGTACGCCGCTCACGCTGCCTGTGGTTCTCCCTCTGTACACCGCTCACGCTGCCTGTGGTTCTCCCTCTGTACCCCGCTCACGCTGCCCGTGGTTCTCCCTCTGTACACCGCTCACGCTGCCCGTGGTTCTCCCTCTGTACCCCGCTCACGCTGCCCGTGGTTCTCCCTCTGTACCCCGCTCACGCTGCCCGTGGTTCTCCCTCTGTACCCCGCTCACGCTGCCCGTGGTTCTCCCTCTGTACCCCGCTCACGCTGCCAGTGGTTCTCCCTCTGTACCCCGCTCACGCTGCCCGTGGTTCTCCCTCTGTACCCCGCTCACGCTGCCCGTGGTTCTCCCTCTGTACGCCGCTCACGCTGCCTGTGGTTCTCCCTCTGTACCCCGCTCACGCTGCCTGTGGTTCTCCCTCTGTACCCCGCTCACGCTGCCTGTGGTTCTGCCTCTGTACACAGCTCACGCGGCCTGTGGTTCTCCCTCTGTACCCCGCTCACGCTGCCTGTGGTTCTCCCTCTGTACCCCGCTCACTCTGCCTGTGGTTCTCCCTCTGTACCCCGCTCACGCTGCCTGTGGTTCTCCCTCTGTACCCCGCTCACGCTGCCTGTGGTTCTCCCTCTGTACCCCGCTCACGCTGCCTGTGGTTCTCCCTCTGTACCCCGCTCACGCTGCCTGTGGTTCTCCCTCTGTACCCCGCTCACGCTGCCCGTGGTTCTCCCTCTGTACGCCGCTCACGCTGCCCGTGGTTCTGCCTCTGTACCCCGCTCACGCTGCCCGTGGTTCTCCCTCTGTACCCCGCTCACGCTGCCTGTGGTTCTCCCTCTGTACGCCGCTCACGCTGCCTGTGGTTCTCCCTCTGTAGACCGCTCACGCGGCCTGTGGTTCTCCCTCTGTACACAGCTCACGCTGCCTGTGGTTCTCCCTCTGTACACAGCTCACGCGGCCTGTGGTTCTCCCTCTGTACACAGCTCACGCTGCCTGTGATTCTCCCTCTGTACACCGCTCACGCGGCCCGTGGTTCTCCCTCTGTACACAGCTCACGCGGCCCGTGGTTCTCCCTCTGTACCCCGCTCACGCTGCCCGTGGTTCTCCCTCTGTACCCCGCTCACGCTGCCCGTGGTTCTCCCTCTGTACCCCGCTCACGCTGCCTGTGGTTCTCCCTCTGTACCCCGCTCACGCTGCCTGTGGTTCTCCCTCTGTACACCGCTCACGCTGCCTGTGGTTCTCCCTCTGTACCCCGCTCACGCTGCCTGTGGTTCTCCCTCTGTACACCGCTCACGCTGCCCGTGGTTCTCCCTCTGTACCCCGCTCACGCTACCCGTGGTTCTCCCTCTGTACCCCGCTCACGCTGCCCGTGGTTCTCCCTCTGTACACCGCTCACGCTGCCCGTGGTTCTCCCTCTGTACCCCGCTCACGCGGCCCGTGGTTCTCCCTCTGTACCCCGCTCACGCTGCCCGTGGTTCTCCCTCTGTACCCCGCTCACGCTGCCCGTGGTTCTCCCTCTGTACCCCGCTCACGCTGCCTGTGGTTCTCCCTCTGTACCCCGCTCACGCTGCCTGTGGTTCTCCCTCTGTACACCGCTCACGCTGCCTGTGGTTCTCCCTCTGTACCCCGCTCACGTTGCCTGTGGTTCTCCCTCTGTACCCCGCTCACGCTGCCTGTGGCTCTCCCTCTGTACCCCGCTCACGCTGCCTGTGGTTCTCCCTCTGTACCCCGCTCACGCTGCCGGTGGTTCTCCCTCTGTACCCCGCTCACGCTGCCGGTGGTTCTCCCTCTGTACCCCGCTCACGCTGCCTGTGGTTCTCCCTCTGTACACAGCTCACGCTGCCTGTGGTTCTCCCTCCGTACCCCGCTCACGCTGCCTGTGGTTCTCCCTCCGTACGCCGCTCACGCTGCCTGTGGTTCTCCCTCTGTACCCCGCTCACGCTGCCTGTGGTTCTCCCTCTGTACGCCGCTCACGCTGCCTGTGGTTCTCCCTCTGTACCCCGCTCACGCTGCCTGTGGTTCTCCCCCTGTGAGCCGCTCACTCTGCCTGTGGTTCTCCCTCTGTACCCCGCTCACGCTGCCTGTGGTTCTCCCCCTGTGTGCCGCTCACGCTGTTGTTGGTTTATACATATTTTAAATTTAACATAAGAATACATGATTTAGTTACATACATGCTTTATCTCTTTTCCAAATAGTAACTTATATAGAAACACAAGTTTCATTCGTATCTAATATTCAGTTCCTTTAAATGTCTAAAGTGTTTACTCATGTCTCGGCTTTTCATATTTCTTGTACCTATCCTTTTTTCTCAAACAGGAGCCCAACATTCCAGGATCTAGAAAAGCAACTACTGAGTTAAGACACCAGGAAGTGAAAGCTGAAAGAACAGGTAGGAGAGAGCAGGATAGCTGCCAACTGTTCTGATTCTGGTGGAACAGTCCTGATTTTGGGTGTCTGTTCCCCTTTGTTCCAATCTTGGAGCTGGGGCCCAGACTGTGCACTTTTTATGTACACTCCATTCATATATGCTACAATATGGCACTAGTCATGTCCTCTGTGGGCTGGCCCTCTAGTCTCACACTCAGATGGCTGGCCACACCCCTTCTGGTGGGTCCCTACCCTTCATGTCCCAGTCCGGCATCTCTGGTCTATCACACTGGCCAGAGATGCCGGTAGCTGGGAAAGCGTTGGTACTGAATGTTGGGTCTAAACCTAAACGGATTAGATTTGGGTCTAATCTGCAGGTCACATGAATTACAGCAGGGAAGAAGTTGTCAAAGCAGGATCTTGAAGCAAATGATGTTTATTAGCTCAAGTGTCCCAATAAGGACAGTTGCATAAGCCAGTCTGTGGTACTAGCGATCTTTCCAGAAGTACAGATGGTATGATACTGATACATTACATGGTCAAACAGGGCCATTTTTAGTAGGGATGAGCGGGCTCGGATTTTAGCAATCAGAACACCCCCGAACAGTGCCGATCCCGCCGATCGCAAAACTCAAAACGAGGCAAAACCTCATAATCCCGCCATCGGATCTCGCGAGATCCGGATTAGTTCATGGGAAGATGTGAATTGTTTATGAATGGAAGCCTGAGACTGGACGCTATCAGACAGGCTGATCAGAGGGAGTACACGATGATTGCTGAACTTCAAAATGTTACCACCATTGAAACAAAAAAGGTTCAGCTCAACATATACGGTAAGAACTAACCATGATCCATAATGTAATAATTTCCTCGGTTATGTTCAGTGGCAGCCATACAATACATATATGCTGATGGTGCAGATGCATTCTCAAGAAGTGTTTGGCTTTCACAATCAGCAATGAGCAAAATCATCAGAAGAAATTAGCATCTGTTACTTAAAGATGATGTGTTAGGAGGTGTTCTCCCACAGTACCAGAAAGTAGTCTTTAGAAGAGCCTCTAACCTTAAACAGAAGCTGGTCTCAAGTTCTTTGCCGAAAAAGGAACCAATAATTGGTTAACACAGGAAACTAAGATAAAGGGGTTTTATCTCTGCAATGATTGCTCAGCATGTAAGAATACTGGAGGAACTACTACAAAAGCCATTAGGGAATTCTCTTTAAAAACAACCCAGCAGAAGTTCAAACTAAAGGAGAGACTTACCTGTGATTCAACAGGAGTCGTGTACATAGTTACATGCCCATGTGGACTACAGTACATTGGCCGGACCTGTAGAAAACTGAAAATAAGGATTTCGGAACATATACGAAACATTGGTCTGGAGACACATAATCTTTCTAACCATTTCAGACTAAAACATCAGAAAGACCCGAAAGGTATGAAGTTTATGGCCTTTCAACTGGTGAATAAAGACTGAAGAGGAGATTACAACAAAAGGTTGACTCCGCAGAGTCACAATGGATATACACCCAGGGACTTTAGCACCGGCAGGTTTGAACTTATTTCTTTTTTGTAATATTTTGAACTACAGGAATTTGTCCTCATATATTTGCCAAACAGGATTGTAGCCGGCATGAGGGAATATATATGCTCTGGAGTATTGTATTTATTCCACCTTATTCCTGTGATGGAATTAGTCCGGCCAGTTCCCTTTCAGCTTTAGCACATTAATCATTGTGGTATAGTATATAGTTTATGTAACATTTCCATCGATTTTGGATGGATTATTTCCATGTAATAAGAACATCCCAATAAGTTTGGATCATTTAGATCAATATATATGATGTCTGTAGAAATGTGATAATTTATGATTGATTGCGTCTTTAAATGAAGCCTCGTTATCTATTTAACACCTTTATGTGGTGATGCTGTGATAATACCCAGTATTTGTTTTAAAAATATACATACCGCAGTATTTATACTAGGGGTGTGCACCGGCCACTTTTCGTGTTTTGGGTTTTGGGTTCTGATTAGCTTCAGGTTTTGGGTTCGGATTGGTTTTGCCAAAACACCCCACTCAAGGTTTTGGTTCTGATTTTTTTTAAAAAAAAGTGCTAAAATCCATATTTTTGGGTTTTTTTTTTACTCCTACACTATTATTAACCTCAATAACATTCATTGCCACTAATTTCCAGTCTATTCTGAACACCTCACACCTCACAATATTGTTTTTAGGCCAAAAGGTTGCACCGAGGTAGCTGGATGTCTAAGCTAAGCGACACAAGTGGGCGGCACAAACACGTGGCCCATCTAGGAGTGGCACTGCAGTCGCAGACAGGATGGCAGTTTGAAAAACTAGGCCCCAAAGAGCACATAATGCCAAAAAAAGAGGTGCAAGATGGAATTGGCCTTGGGCCCTCCCACCTACCCTTATGTTGCTGAAATAGGACATGCGCACTTTAACAAACCAATCATTTCAGCGACAGGGCCTACAAAACTTTGGCTGAAATGATTGGTTCGTTTGGACCCCCACAAAACGAGCTGGCAAAGAAAAAAAAGAGGTGCAAGATGGAATTGTCCTTGGGCGCTCCCACCCACCCTTATGTTGCGGAAAAAGGACATGCACACTTTAACAAACCAATCAATTCAGCGACAGGGCCTACCAAACTACTGTGGCTGAAATGATTGGTTTGTTTGGGCCCCCACACAAAAAAAGCTATTCATCTCTCCCTGTACAAACTAAACTGGCTCTACTGAGGCAAGATGTCGTCCTCATCCTCTGATTCCTCGCCCCCTTCAGTGTGTACTTCCTCATCCTCACACATTATCAATTCGTCCCCGCTGGACTCCACAATCACCGGTCCCTCTGTAGTCTCTGGAGGCCATTGCCCGTCTTGATTGAAGAATTGATAATTCATTTTTATGAACATCATCTTCTCAACATTTTGCGGAAGCAACCTCCTTCGCCACTCACTGACCAGGTTCCCCGCTGCACTAAAAACTCTTTCGGAGTACACACTGGAGGGGGGACAACTCAGGTAAAATAGAGCCAGTTTGTACAGGGGCTTCCAAACTGCCTTTTTTTCCTGCCAGTAAAAGTAAGGACTGTCTGACATGTCTACTTGGATTTTGTCAGCAAAGTAATCCTCCACCATTTTTTCAATGGTGACAGCATCCAATGCAGCGACAGTAGACATGTCAGCGATGGTTGGCAGGTCCTTCAGTCCGGACCAGATGTTCTCTGCATCCCCGTCAGCAGGTCGTTTAGGAAATCTCAGCTGTTTCCTCGCAGCCACAGGTGTGGAAGAAAATGAAGGAGAAGCTGTTGCCATGTCACTGTCCTCTTCAGATGACAATCTCCTGACCAGCAGGTCTTTGCACCGCTGTAGACTTGTGTCCGCCGAAAACAGAGACACAACATACGCTTTAAACCGAGGATCGAGCACGGTGGCCAGAATGTATTCCTCTGACTTTACACCCGAGGATCCTGGCAAAGCGTACGAAGGGCTTCATCCACAAGAGCTACATGCTTTGTGGAGTTGCAATGGTTTACCAGCTCCTCCCTCACTTTCTCCAGCTGCTTCTGCAACAGCCTGATCAGGGGAATCACCTGACTCAAGCTGGCAGTATCGGAACTGCCTTCTCATGTGGAAAGTTCAAACGGCTGGAGAACCTTGCACAACACGGAAATCAGTCTCCACTGCGCTTGACTCAGGCGCATCCCCACTCCTTTGCCTATGTCGTAGGTGGCTGTGTAGGCATGAATGGCTTTTGCTGCTCCTCCATCCTCTGCAGCATATAGAGGGTGGAGTTCCAGCGCGTCACAACCTCTTGTTTGAGCTGATGGCAGGGCAGGTTCAGGCTTTTCTGATGTTGCTCGATTCTGCGGTAGGCAGTGGCAGAATGCCGAAAGTGTCCAGCAATTTTGCGGGCCACTGCAAGCATATCCGGCACACCCCTGTCACTTTTCAGGTAATGCTGCACCACCAAATTTATTGTGTGGGCAAAACATGGCACGTGCTGGAAATTGCCCATATGTAATGCCCGCACAATGTTACTGGCGTTGTCCGACACCACAAATTCCCAGGAGAGAGTAAGTGGGGTAAGCCACTGCGAAATGATTTCCCTCAGTTTCTCTAAGAGGTTGTCAGTGTTGTGCCTCTTACTGAAACCGGTGATACACAACGTATCAGGCGTTTCGGATATGCTGCTACTGATGCAGCTGCTGCTGTTGCTGCGGAAGGCGATGCATCTACCCAGTGGGCTGTCACAGTCATATAGTCCTTAGTTTGCAATGAACCACTTGTCCACATGTCCGTGTTTAAGTGGACAGTGGGTACAACCGCATTTTTCAGAGCACTGAGGACACTTTTTCGTACTTCTCTGTACATCCCAGGTATCGCCTGCCTAGTAAAGTGGAATCTAGACGGGATTTGGTACTGGGGACACAATACCTCCATCAACCGTCTAAATCCCACTCCACTAATGGCGGACACCGGACGCACGTCTAAAACCAACATAGCTGTTAAGGACGCAGTTATCCGCTTTGCTATAGGATGACTGCTGTCGTACTTCGTGCTCATGGCAAACGACTGTTGTACAGTCAATTGTTTAGTAAAAGACGTAGCGGTCTTATGACCTCCCCTCTGGGAAGATGACCGACTCCCAGCAGCAACAGCAGCAGTAGTAGTAGGCGTAGCATTGCAAGATCCTCCGGAAGAATCCCGGATTGAAGAGGACTCAGTCATGCCGGTGACATGGCCTGCATGACTATCTCTGACCGAGATTGTGGAGGAAATTGACGAGGAGGGTGTTGCTGATGTGGATACAACGGCAGCAAGGGATTTAGGTGTCCCTGGACTGCTGACGGTCCTAGCCACAGATCCTGAACTAAACACTGAATTATGAAGGTTCTTCAGGTGACGTATAAGGGAGGATGTCCCTAGGTGGCCAAGATCCTTACCCCTGCTTATTGCAGCTTTACATAAGGTACATATGGCAATACAATTGTTGTCCGGATTGGGATAATAATAATTTAAGACCGAAGAGGTGGATTTCTTGGTCTTCTGGCCAGGCATGACGATGGGCTTTTTCTTCCCATGGACAACAACTGTTTCCCCCCCCCTGGTGCCTCATTTAAGATAACCACATCAGCATCCTCCTCATCAAGTTCCTCCTCAGCGCCAGCTACATCAATAGCCTCCTCCTGGTGTACAACATTGACACCTTCATTATCCAAATCTGGATCTGCACTGTGGGTGATCCTTCCAGCATATGCAGAGGGCGTGCTGCAAATGGTGGAAGGAGCCACCTCTTCCTGTACAGTGATGGGAAGGTCAGGCTTCACAACCACCAACACCCTTGGACTCGCCTAGATTATAAATAAAGATTTCTTTACACATAGATGAAAAATCCTTTTAAGATGGTCCGCAAAGATTTTTGTATACATTAATTTTAACATTTGAAATTGCCAAAACCGGA
Organism: Mixophyes fleayi; assembly: GCF_038048845.1. NCBI lineage: Eukaryota > Metazoa > Chordata > Amphibia > Anura > Limnodynastidae > Mixophyes > Mixophyes fleayi. Next base: position 6,966,673 of record NC_134405.1, read on the forward strand.
AGTGTTGCAATAATACTTGCGTTCCATGCCTCGGTATAGTCACTTCCAGGTTGCGGTTCAGCTTTGTTTTTTCACCGGAAATGGTCAGAAATTTCAATAAACTTTATTCATTGCTCCTTTTATATTATAGACAGTTAGTTCTTCTGCGTTCCACATCGGGAATCAACTTAACTATACAGTATTATGCAAAACAGAGTCAATGGTAGTTAGACTTTTGCATTATAAAAAAAACATATTATTACAAGGATGTTATGTTGAACATATTATAAATGGTCTTCCATTAGAAAAACATGAAAGAAAAAATAAAGTAAAAGTACATATAGGGACATGTAAATGTCATTTAAATAATTTAGATCTCTTATGTGCATATAATAGAAATTACAATGTATGATGGTATTATGAGATGAATTGTTTATTTCAAAATAATATTAATAATATTTGCTGTGGATTTGCAGGAATGATGATCCTACATCTGAAAAGAAGGTGAAAAAAAGTCAACAAAGCAACATAATCAGCTTAAAAAACATTTTAATTCAAACTCCTTATTTACACCATAAGGGACAAGAGCATTTAATTTATACATCCGTCATTTCTCATGTCACTAATATTTTTTCTAAATTACTGCTTCCAACTGATTGACCACTTGTATGCCACAAAAATCTTCATAGAGCAATTATGGATTTGTTTACAGAATGTGTCTTTTCCTGTTTTAATATTATATAAATGTTCTGATATTCTTTCTTTCAGTGGTCTAGATGGTTTCCCTACATTTAGTAATCTGCAACAACATTCTAAACCATATATACGATTTTTTGCATTACATGTAATGAATTGATCAATTTTATATGTAATGCCATTGTGGGTAAATTGTGTAATTTTTGAATTTTTTGTTTTTAATGGTTTTATATCCTGAACAATCTCCATATCGCAAAAAATGTTGCGCTAACAAAAATTCAAATATTATTCCCCTGAACACATATAAAAGGATTGTTATATTACAAAATGACGCTATATCTACATATTTTCTTCTTTTCCCATGTACCATGCATAATTGAATAAAAAAAACCAGAAGCAGAGCCAGAAGCAGATTCGTACCTTCCTGGGGATGTGTGGATACTGTAGATCCTGGATCCCAGGTTTTTCTATTCTGGCATTACCATTGCAGGAGCTAGTCTCTTCCTCAAAACCAGAACGTGTCGTACACACAGAAGAGTCAGAGCAAGCGTTCTTTAACCTTAAAGATAGTCTGACTAGAGCACCTGCATTGGGAATACCTGATTATGAAAAGCCTTTTGAGCTATACTGTACGGAAGTTGATGGTTGTGCAGCAGGTGTCCTCACACAGAAACATGGTGACGCTAGCAGACCGGTAGCATACTACAGTGCACAATTGGACACTGTGGCAAGATCACTTCCAACATGTCTCAGAAGTGTAGCAGCAACTGCTCTTCTGGTAAGTAAGAGCGAGGACGGAGTATTAGGACATAATTCAACTGTTTATACACCCCATGCTGTATCAGCTGTGTTAAATTCAGCTCAAACCAGACATGTTTCTTCAGCTAGATTCACAAAGTGGGAACTAGCTCTGATGGCACCCTCAAACATCACCATCAAACGATGTAGCACCTTAAATCCAGCTACATACCTTCCATATGTGTCTCTAGAGACACAAAGGGTGGGAGGCGAGGAGATCCTGGTTGATGATGCGTTAGGCAAGAGTACTGATACGCATGATTGAATGGAACACCTGAACCAGACCTTTACTGCAAGGCCCGACATACATGACACCCCCTTAGAAAATGTAGATTTTACGTTTTATACAGACGGGAGTTGTCATAGACAGACAGAGACAGGAGAGCTATGTATTGGTTACGCTGTTGTAGACGATCAGGATGTGGTAGAAGCTGAACCCCTTGGCCCACCTCACTCAGCCCAGGTGGCGGAACTAGTAGCATTAAGGAGAGCGTGTGAGTTGGCAGAAGGTAAATCAGCCAATATATATACTGTCTCTAGGTACGCCTTCGGGATAGTGCACGATTTTGGGGCCCTTTGGCGTCTTAGAAACTTTACGACAGCAGCAGGTACACCAGTGGCACACTCACAACACATAAAAGGACTTCTGACAGCGATACAATTACCCAGAACGGTAGCCGTCATAAAGTGCAAAGCCCATACACCTTTGAAGAAGACCCAGTGTCATTGGACAACAACAGGGCAGACGAAGCTGCTAAATTGGCAGCAGGGCAACCTATGACTGTATCGACTGAGACTATGATGGTTTTTCAGACATTAGACATGCAGAAATTAATTGAAATGCAAGATTTGTGTTCCCTGCAGGAAAAGGCGGTCTTGAAGGCGAAGGGATGTGGTCAAGAGTCCTCAGGACTCTGGAGGGATGGACAAGGTAAGCCTGTAGCTCCCCGAACGTACTATCCAAGCCTGGCTGAAGCAGCACACGGTCTGACTCACCTGGGTAAAGAAGGTATGTGCAAACTGGTGAGAGCATACTGGTGTGCTCCTGGATTTTCCTCTCGGGCTGGTAAGAAAGCAATGTCATGTCTTGTTTGAGGAAAAATGTCGGGAAAACTATTCCAACTAAGCCATCCCACATCCCTCCTACAGACGGACCTTTTCAGGTAATACAAATTGACTATATCCAATTACCACCGTGCAGGAATCTAAAGTATGTGTTAGTGTGTATTGATGTGTTTTCCGGTAGGGTAGAAGCATATCCAGCAGCCACTAATACTGCTGTGTTCACTGCAAAGAAAATTGTACAAGAACTTGTGTGTAGGTTCGGTATCCCTAGAATCATTGAAAGTGATAGGGGTACCCACTTTACTGGTGATATCTTCCAGAATATGTGTAAGCTCATTGGAATCAGTAGCAGACTTCACACCCCTTACCGACCACAAGCCAGTGGTAAGGTGGAAAGAGTAAATGGTACTATAAAGAACAAGCTTGGTAAGATAATGGCTGAAACTGGGTTGGCATGGCCTGAAGCTTTGCCACTAGTCCTCCATAGCATTCGAACCACTCCTAGACCTCCTCTTAATCTGTCCCCCTTTGAGATACTGTTCGGACGACAACCTCATTTGATTGTGAGTCCGCAAGACGACTTAAAGTGTAATAATGAAGTGACTGTGCAATATCTTATTAAAATGAGCAGACAGCTGAAACAACAACAAAAACTCAAAATGCTGTCACCTGGTATGCCAGAAACGAATTGTCATGATGTTGAACCTGGGGACTATCTTATGATCCGCAATTTCTTACGTTCAGGTTGTTTAACAGACCGTTGGGAAGGCCCGTACCAAGTGCTGCTGACCAGTACTACATCACTGAAGGTTGCAGAGAGAGACACTTGGGTCCATTCCACCCACTGCAGGAGAGTCAATAACCCGAAGAAAGTGCGAGATAAAACTGAAACCGACGACACAGATCTGTCACTCGTAAATCTGTTCCGGGAGACCTAAGGCCCGCAGTCAAGACACCTGAACCAGAGACGTTGCATCAGTACTATCTTTCCAGCTATGGAGTGGTGGTTTTTGTTTTTCTTTTGTTCCGGGATTTTCCTTGTTTTTACTTTTTCTAGGACATTCTATTTTTGTGAAGGAGGATGGAGGACAGAGGAAGGTTCTGGCAGTGATACGGATGAAATGGAAATCGAGGAAAAGTTATTAGAATACCCAGAGCAGTCCATTATCAAGCTTGGTCCAGGGGTTATGAAAAGGTCTGCTAGCTCGGGAACTTGGAGACAGTGTGAGGGGCTATTGTCTGATGAGTATCGTATCTGCAAGTTCTGTGACTCCCTAGTTGAAGAGAGATGCATCCAGCGATGCCGATGCCGGTAATCTGAATGTGGACGGGCATCCTTTGGAGGATTATCACTCCCTGGTGGGTAAGGTGCTAAACCAAACCGAGTGCTGGGTGTGCTCTCACGTGCCGCAGGGGCAGCATAACATAGGACTAGTGCCATTCCCTCTAAACATATCCGAAGTACTCGAATTGAGGGGTGGGAGGCCCATAGAGGGAAGGTACAATAACACTAGGTCCCCTAGTCTAACGCTTCGACAATACTCTGTAGACAGATCTTTGCTGTGCCTAAATATCTCTCATGCAAAGCGTCTGCAGAATTGGGAAGCTGACCTATCAGATCAGACAATGGCTCGCCACGCTCATTTTGGAGGGAGACTGAGGCCACCAATAAGCAGGAATGTTGATGGAAGTCACAAATTAGGGCGTGTAACCAAACATAAGAAAGTATCCATTGGAAAAGTCTCTATAGATAATTGTAAGAATGTCATCCATGCTGACACGTGTCTTGAGCAAATGGAGGCACTAGGCATGGGTAGTTTTATCAAAACTCTGTGTGATATAATTAATGGACATACTGTTCCTTATGTTCTCCCTGACGATGTGTACTTTGTTTGTGGGAGGAAAGCTTATTCCTGGGTGACTCCGAGTTCCAAGGGCTTGTGTTTCTTAGCTAAACTGGTTCCTGAAATCATGACTATTACTCATGAAGAAATGGTTGGTATTCACAAGATTACATAACCACCATACATACACACACAGTATGAACACCGTGACAAGAGAAATTTGATTCCTGGTGAGGAACCCATAGCTACAAAATTGATTAGTGAAACCTCGGGTTTCCAAGTTATGGTTGCTTTAGATCTCACCAGGACCGCTCGGGGAACGTTAAACTTTAAATATATCCAAGACCTAGCTAAATTAATAGACAATATCACCGAGATGTATGATGACACTTTCACGTATACTGGAAGGGAGCTACAAGCGTACAAGAAGGAGTTGGTGCAACATAGACTGGTACTAAATTATCTCACCTCTATTACTGGTGGGTACTGTGTGACACTGGCCACCCAGTTTGGTGTCAAATGTTGCACGTACATCACCAATAATAGGGATGACCCTTAGGAGGTTATAGACTGGAAGATGGATGAAATTCTGCAACTGAAATGGGAATTTCGAAGGAACCATAATTCTTCGTTATATGAGGTCGGGGAAAAGGTGGAAAGTTGGTTCTCATGGTTGAACCCTGTGAAATGGTTCTCTGGTCTGGGGGAGTGGGTACAGGAAATGGTTGCTAGTGTAGGTAAGCTCCTTCTCCTTATACTGGGTGTCATCTTAGCAATTGGTTTATGTGTTCCTACTGTGTTGAAGTGTGGAAAACAGTCTTCTAGGAAAAACACTGAGAACGAGACTGAAAGGGTGGTGCAAGATACCGAGATCATGGTATGTGAAGAAGTGTTGTATAACCCTGAACTTTAAACGGTGATGAGGTGATAAAACTTAAAACTCACCTGTTCCTTAAGGCCTACCAACCATCCACTTAACCACTCACCCTTCTGTTTCTCCCCTGGCTCCTTTCCTCTCTCCCCGTTGCTTCACTGGCTCCCTTTTGTGCCTGACTTTGTTTACCCTCCCTTAGGATGTAAGCTCGAATGAGCAGGGCCCTCTTCCCTCCTGTCTCCATACCTGTTCTTCTGCTCCGTCTCTACTGTATCTGCCTGCTTGGAGTTTCTGAAGTACTGGTACTTTGTGTTTATTGTCCTGTACTGTTTTACCCTGTATAGTCTACTGTTTGTACCATGTTCGGCGCTGCGGAAACCTTGTGGCGCCTAACAAATAAACGATAATAATAATAATAATAATACTATCAAAGGGTGGAGCTGTCGAAGTCAGCAAATTGGATAAAGTCATTTCAATTAAAAATCGAGCAAACTTGGTTGTCATTGTTTGAAAAGATGCGTACGGCATGCTGCGGCGTGAAAGGGTACGCTACGGCATGGAAGGGCACGCTACGGCGTGGAATGGCGTACGCAGCTGCAACACATGGCAACAACAGTATTTAGTCTTTTACATACATTCGCAGAAACACGCACACTTGTAAAATAGTACACATTAATGGTAGTTGCAACACATAGTCATTTATGTCGAAATATAGTAGTATTTATGTGTAATATTATAAGTTATATGCATATCAGTAAAACATATGGTACATGTTGAAGGAATCATGTCATGTGTGGTATCATACTAATCCCCTTCACATTTGCGACTGTCCGGTTCACTCTGCGAAGGGATCGCAGAGTGCATACGCAAGTTATTTATGTTAAGGAATTATGGACTATTATGATTAGAAATCTTGGCGGGAAGATCAGAACCCATCCCCTGGAGAGATGACCCCCTCCTTTGGATTCCTGAGCTTAAACTAGCCTATGATCTGCAACCCCCTGGACCCTCCTGATGCCTGGACCAATAGAAGCCAGCCACACCTTTGCATTGTTTTACTGTATCTCTGTTTGCATATAAGCAGCAGCTCCTCATCTAGTGTTCAGTCACCTAGACCACAGACTTCAGGACTGAATGACTGTACACTGGATCCAGAGCGCCTGCGATAAGTAACGGCTGTACTTATTATTTTGCTTGAATATATTCTGCTACTTTTTGAGAATAAATCTTTGTGCGTTGGAAACACAAATCGAGATTCGACAAACGTTATTGGATAGCAACAAAACGCTCATAACAGCTATCACTGATGAAAGTTTTGGATTAACTGAAACGTACATTATGGATTAAAATTAATTTTTGACACTTTAGCTCTGGCTCAAATCCTTGAGTGCCGCCCTTTTTATTCAGCATGATTTACATCTGACTTGAGGTGAGCACCTGGGTCAGTAAAATGTTTGGACTGTTTTGAGTGCCAAGCTATCTACTGCTATATCATCTATTTTAATCAACTGATTTCACAATATTTGGAGTATCGCAGCAATCTTGTTTCATATCCAATTGCTTTTGTCCTGTGTGGATTTTCTGATGTTTAATAAGTCTTGATTTCTGTGTAAAACATTTCCCACACTCAGAACATGAAAATGGTTTTTCACCTGTGTGAGTTCTCTGATGTTCAAAAAGAGATGATTTACCTGCAAAATATTTCCCACACTCAGAGCAAGGAAATGGTTTTTCACCTGTGTGAGTTCTATGATGTTCAAAAAGATTTGATTTTCGTGTAAAACATTTCCCACATTCAGAACATGGAAATGGTTTCTTACGACTGTGCGTGATCTGTTTTTTATGAAGAGATAATGTAACTGTAAAGATTTTGTTATCAGGAAAATATTGATCATGATCAGAGGGATCAGATGATTTATCTGCTCCGTGAAGTATTGGATGTATATTTATGGCAATGGGGTTTGCTCCTGGAGAATCTTGTGTGATGTTGTTATCATCTATTTCACAATCTGTTGAAACAATGAATTTTCCTTCTGATATATTCCTATGTTTGCATCCATCTGCTTTAAACAGAATAAATGTAAGGAAACAGACATCTAATTTTAAATTTACAGATTAAAATGCCCAACATTTTCATACTATCATCATCACCATTTATTTATATAGCGCCACTGATTCCGCAGTGCTGTACAAAGAACTCATTCACATCAGTCCCTGCCACATTGGAGTTTACAGTCTAAATTCCCTAACATACACACAGACAGAGAGAGAGACTAGGGTCAATTTGATAGCAGCCAGTTAACCTACCAGTATGTTTTTGGAGTGTGGGAGAAAACCCACGCAAACACAGGGAGAACATACAAACTCCACAAATATAAGGCCATGGTCGGGAAATGAACTCATGACCCCAGCACTGTGAGGCAGAAGTGCTAACCACTAAGCCACCGTGTATGAGTAAGTTGAAATGTTCAGATGTTTAATTTGCAAACTTCATGATAATTATAAAACTGCATTACCAAGGACAATGCATAGACTCAGCCAAAGTGACACAGATTGCATCAAGATTCATCAACTCCAGCCAAAATGCAGACTTTACACACTGTAATAACCACAAACAAGTTCTGCATTTACTTAGGAGTTGTGTTTGGTTTGATTGTTACCTTAATTGGTGCACCAAACAGCAACTGGTATTTGTATAATAATACATTTTATATGATGGTGCCAATAAATTATGTTCTTTAATTATAAAACATATAGGGCCTGATTTAGAGTTGGACGCAATACCAACTAATCAGTGCAAACAGCACTTTTAGCCAAGGATCCGTCTCAGCTTATATTCTGACTGAGACGGATCTCCTCCTTGCACCTCTCTGCGTTAGAGAGGAGGAGACTGGTCAGATCTCTGGGCTGGTAGCACACAATGATATAAAGTGAGGAGGAGACTGGTCAGATCTCTGGGCTGGTAGCACACAGTGATATGATGAGAGGAGGAGACTGGTCAGATCTCTGGGCTGGTAGCACACAATCATATGATGGGAGGAGGAGACTGGTCAGATCTCTGGGCTGGTAGCACACAATGATATGATGTGAGGAGACTGGTCAGATCTCTCTGCTGGTAGCACACAATGATATGATGGGAGGAGGAGACTGGTCAGATCTCTGGGCTGGTAGTGCACAACGATATGATGTGAGGAGGAGACTGGTCAGATCTCTGGGCTGGTAGCACACTATATGATGTGAGGAGGAGACTGGTCAGATCTCTGGCATGGTAGCACACAATGATATGATGTGAGGAGGAGACTGGTCAGATCTCTCTGCTGGTAGCACACAATGATATGATGTGAGGAGACTGGTCAGATCTCTGGGCTGGTAGCACACAATGATATGATGTGAGGAGGAGACTGGTCAGATCTCGGGGCTGGTAGCACACAATGATATGATGTGAGGAGGAGAGTGGTCAGATCTCTGGGCTGGTAGCACACAATAATATGTGAGGAGGAGACTGGTCAGATCTCTGGGCTGGTAGCACACAATGATATGATGTGAGGAGGAGACTGGTCAGATCTCTGGGCTGGTAGAACACAATCATATGATGTGAGGAGAAGAACAGGAGTCTAATAGGGGCTGATGGCTCCTGACTGTCCCATTGAGCAGATACTTAATCCTCATTAGTTTTTACTGCCAGATGAGGGTGTATAATATATGACTCTTATATTTACGAAATAAGCTGAGTATGTGACTGTGACAGGTCTATCAAAATGGCCATTCAGCTCTATTTTTGTTGTATTTATACTTTCTGTGTGTATTGCAAAATGCTTCTCTGATCAAAGGCTGGGCCGAGACATCTCCACATACCACGGTGTTGTCTCAGATACCTCTGCACATGAGTGAGAATATATTCTTTCTTATCAGTAATGTACCAACAGCAAGTCTGAAAATATATTCATACCCTTATTTGTAAGTTGATTCCAAGACCCTTTGCTCTCTGAGTATAACACTGGAATGTAACCTATTAGATATGAAACAATGAGGGTCTTGTGTAGAGTTGGCTGTAAGTGCGGATATTTGGGAGTAAAAACAGAATTTATACTTACGATAAATCTCTTTCTCTGAGTCCATCTGGGGGACACTGCTTAACCATGGGGGTTGAGTAGGGAGGGGAGGAGTCTGGCACCTAAAGAGTTAACTTTCTTCCTGCTGACAGAATATCCCCCCCCCCACCAATTCCCCACATACCTCAGTTTGATTACCAAAGCCCTAGGACGAGAGGCCAATCAACCAAGATACACCACTCAACAGAGGGGGGAGTGGAGAGAAAAGAAAAACAACGAAAAAGGGGGGGGACCGCAGTGTCCCCCAGACGGACTCAGAGAAAAAGATTTATCGTAAGTATAAATTCTGTTTTCTCTATCATCCATCTGGGGGACACTGCTTAACCATGGGGACTTACTAAAGCAATCCCTCTGAAGGGTGGGACCGCTCTGATCTCCTTGCACGTAGAACACTATGGCCAAAGGAGGCGTCCCCAGACGCAAATACATTAAATTGGTAGAATTTTGTAAAGGTATGGACCGAGGACCAGGTGGCTGCCCTGCACAGCTGGTCCGCCGTGGCTCCATTCCGTGCCGCCCAAGACGCCCCAACTGAACGGGTAGAATGGGCAACAATACGCTTTGGCACAGGGAGATTAATACGGACATAAGCCTCCCTGATAGTCAGGGTAAGCCATCTGGCAATAGTTTGCTTAGATGCTGGCCATCCCCGCTTAGAAAAGTCAAATAATACAAATAGAGAATCTGTCTTACGTATCTTTGCAGATCTCTTAACATATATACGTAATGCCCTCACTACGTCCAAATACTTATTTGTTTTCGTTCCTGGAGTCTGAGACTCCTCTCTGAACACTGGAACCACTATTTCCTGATTAATATGGAAACCTGAGACCACCTTAGGGAGAAAGGACGGAATAGTCTTTAAAACTGCTCTGTCCTCATGAAAGACCAGATAAGGTTCTTTGCAGGATAAAGCCCCCAGCTCAGAGACCCTTCTGGCCGAGGCGATAGCAAGCAGGAAGACTGTCTTCTATGTCAAGAACCGCCACTCTGCCGAGAGTAGAGGTTCAAAGGGAGGCTCCTGCAACATGCTAAGGACCAGATTAAGATCCCAAGGTTCCGCAGGATGTACGTAGGGCGGCTGGCAGTGCCGGATTAAGGGAATGGAGGGCCCCTGGGCTAAAGGGGCCTCCATTCCCCGTGAGGGCCCCCACGTGATCCGAGCTGCCCGCCCCCGGCACTTACCTCCTCCGGCGTACGCTCTTTACTGAGGAGGTCTCATGAGAGTGAGACTCACGAGATCTCAGTAAGGAGACTACAGCTCGCCGGGGAAGGACCGCAGAGAAAGTGCTCAGCAGCACTGATCTCGCCGGGGGTGCCCCCGCCCTCGACCGATCAATACTGCTGTTGAGCACTTTCAAGGGCCCCCTGGATGCCATAGGCTCCTGGGCTGTAGCCCAGTTAGCCCTATGGTTAATCCGGCCCTGGCGGCTGGATGTGAAGCACTCCCTGTAAAAAAGTCTTAACATCCGGAAGCTCCGCCAGCCGTCTGTGGAAGTACACTGACAAAGCTGATACCTGAACCTTTAAGGTTCCTAGTTTAAGCCCTGCCTCTAAACCACACTATAAGAAGGCGAGAAATCTAGCCAGACCAAAGGATCTAGAATTGTAAGCCCCCTTTTTACACCATTATATATATATATATATATATATATATATATATATATATATATATATATACATGCCAGATGCGGAGGTAGATCCTGGCCGAAACTGGCTTCCTGGCACTTAGGAGGGTGCCTACCACACCCCCCGAGAACCCTCTCTGGATTCGAAGGCTCTGCCATCAAATTCAGCCGGTTCAGATTTAGATGCAAGAACGGTCCCAGGGTCAGTAGATGGCTCCGTAGCCCTACTGGAGTTACCAGAAAGACTGGCATTGTTAGAACGTCCACTGCAACTGTCAGTGGATCTCTTGTTCTTGTGCAGAACTCTGGGACTTCTCTGCCTTTCGTTCGGTTGTCCTCCGCTGGTACTTCCAACAAAGGAAGGCCCCTGCCTGCTTCCTCCGAATGTCCCACCAAAGACATCTGGGGTGGATCCATGCGTAGGGTATGGTCACGAAAGATGTCACCATCTTTCCTAGCAGCTCCAAAGACCTGGGTACTGACAGCTTCTTGCCTATCCACTCCATCAGGGACCTTAACCTGTCCTGTGGAGGAAACATTCTGCTGCGTGCTAAGTCCCTTACTAGTCCCAAGAAACTCATTCTTAGACAAGGGATTCCCTGTGACCCTATAACACTCCAGAGGTTCAGCCCCGGACTGAACGACCCTTCTGGCTTCTGCACCACAATTGGTTTTGATTAAAATCCTTTCCTTCTCTGGTACCTCAAAACCTGTATAGCTTTGTTTAAACAAAGCAAATCATCATCATCATCATCATTTATTTATATAGCGCCACTAATTCCGCAGCGCTGTACAGAGAACTCATTCACATCAGTCCCTGCCCCATTGGAGCTTACAGTCTAAATTCCCTAATATATACACACACTCACACAAAGACAGACAGAGAGGGAGACAGACAGAGACTAGGGTCAATTTTTGATTGCAGCCAATTAACCTACCAGTATGTTTTTGGAGTGTGGGAGGAAACCGGAGCACCCGGAGGAAACCCACGCAAACACAGGGAGAACATACAAACTCCACACAGATAAGGCCATGGTCGGGAATTGAACTCATGACCCCAGTGCTGTGAGGCAGACGTGCTAACCACTAGGCCACTGTGCTGCCATGAGCTCTCTCTGCCTTGACTAAGGACAGTGAGGAAATACGGTTAATGAAAACTTGAGACAAACTGGCCCCATGAATTCTATCATGATATCCTGGACCTACCCGTCCGCCGAGGACTCTGTCCACTGCTGGGCGAGCCCAAGCAGCCGTCCTCCTACCCCACCCTCTGTGACCAGAGGCGGGTGGTAGTCATGCTGCTGGTCTATCCGGCAGCCTAGCAGAAGGGGCCTTTCCTGCTGCAGGGGTAAAGGATAACCTTTCTCTACGGGACTGTCTCCTGGTTCCAAGGCCCCTGAACTGCCAGACCCGCCCCGTAAAAAGGCTGTCTGAAAGAGCTAAACCTAGGCTTAGCCCTAGGTTTTGGAGTATTTACAGGCAAGGACGTCTTCTTACCCCCTGAAGCCTGTAAAATCCAGGAGTCCAACTCTGGACCAAATAGCATCCCACCTGTATACGGGATGGATTCTAAAAACTTTTTTGACTCTGAATCCGCATTCCAAGTGCTTAACCATAACGCCGTTCTAGCTACTATAGCTGTAGCCGAAATAGACGATGACATGGAGGCCGAATTGTGGACCGCTTCATATACATAGCCTGCTGCTTCCTTCAGCTGCATGGCCAGGGGTAGAAGATCTGAATCCTGCAGAGCGGACTCTAACTGCCCTGCCCAGACTTCCATACTGCTGGTCTGAGGCTAGTACCGGCGGCCAAGAAGACTGACTTCAGCAGGGATTCTAATTTACGGTGGGTCGCGTCCTGTAAGGCCGCTGACTCAGCTACAGGTAGAGTGGTCTGGCGAACCAATCTCGCCACAGGCGCATCCACCTTTGCCACTTGTTCCCAACGGGTCATATACTCCTCTTGGAGAGGATATAACGAGCCAAACTTCTTTGGCATAGAGAACCTTTTATCTGGATATTTCCAAGAGGCCTCTACAATATCTCTCAACTCAGCTGAGGGAGGGGACCTGACCACCTGTTTAGACGCTTTTTTTAAAAAGAGCGCGGTCCAAGGACTGCTTCTTCTCTACTTCAACAAATCCCAGGGTCTGACGAACTGCTTTAACCAGATCGTCCATACCCTGGTGTCTAGAGTTTCCTTCTGACTCTATTATGGACAAGTCTGAATCGTCCACCAATTCCGCTTCCTCCTCTGAGGAACTCTCAGAGTCAGACATTGACCACAGCGCCTTAGCTGGTCTACGTCTTTTAATACTACGTTTATGTCTGAGATTCTCCAGTAGTTGGTTAAGTCGGTCCAGGCCTTTAGCCACTGCTGACCAACCCACCTCTCCTATCTGGGATACCCCTAGGAGGGCCGGGGAGGGATTTAATCCTACCCCTGGGGAAAATGACTCCTCTGTCATTCCTCCTGTTATACCCTGAGAAGCCACTGATGTAGATGGGATCTCTACAGGTTTAGATAACAGTTTAACAAGGGTATCAACCCCTTGTGACAAGGTAGCCGCCCATTCGGGAGGCTCTACCGTCAGAATGGAGCTGTCTTTAGGCTGCAGTTTCACAGGAGCCACAGTGCAAGCAGCACAGAGCCCCCCCTGATCCAACCGTTCACCTGTTAAGTTAACATTACATTTTGAACAGACAATATGTTTGGTACGTGCTGTTTACCTTTATCTGCCATCATAAGAAAAGGAAAACTGAATCACGTCTCATATACACAAACACTTCTCCAGAAATTATCAGAAAATACAGATTAAGTTATTTAACATATCATAGTATTTCTGAATACATAAGACAGGTTTGGAGAACTTTCTAGTTTTCTTTAAACAACAGTTCTCTCAACACATCATAGTCTTAGTTAATACACATGTATACATACGCACACATACACATACACACAGAAGAAACCAAGTGATACTTAGCGGGGAAGAGATATGTGTCAACAGTGCACTTCTCTCCAAATGACTGCTGCATCTGTCCTCCTTTTGAACTTTGGCGCCAAAAGGGATCTTCCACATGCTCACTCAGCAGGGGGGGGGAAGCGGTGTTCCTCAAACACATTCCCCTGCCACTGGAATTCCTTCTGTGTCTTATTTCATTAACAGCGATTTCCCCTTTCTGTTCTAGGGGAAATCCTGTTAGAATGTGTTCCCCGTAAAGCGCTATCACTAGCGCACCATCCTTCAAGTTCCCCCTATCATCCCATAGGAGGAGGGGACTTGGTACACTCCAGCTGGCTTCCGGGGAACGTCAGCAGTAATGGCGCTTTCTGCCTAATGGCAGTGCCCGTCCTGCTATCAGCGGGGAGAGTCTCTTGTCGACTGCTTCCCGCTGTTTGAGAAGCGCTTTCCGTCCTCTGTCTGCGGGGCCGCCCCCGCTAGCAGGCGCTTCTCCCACGAGTCAGCTCTGTTGGAAACAGAGCCTCTCGCTGCTATCGACAAAACAAACTTTGAAAAGGAAAGAAAAAAACCTATTAGCAGTCAACAGCGTTCACTGAGGAGCTCTTCTGATGTACAGCCCTTCTCCTAGGGCACCCAATTCAAACTGAGGTATGTGGGGAATTGGCGGGGGGGGATATGCTGTCAGCAGGAAGAAAGTTAACTCTTTAGGTGCCAGACTCCTCCCCTCCCTACTCAACCCCCATGGTTAAGCAGTGTCCCCCAGATGGATGATAGAGAAATACACTTTTCCGTACTGCCCATGGACACGACAAATACATAAGTGTAAGTCCTATGTAGAGGTAGATTCATCGTACACTTACTGCCCTGTATACTTACAGAGGGGAGGGAAGAGGCAGGTCAGACATAGGACAAGTACAGTAAGGGGGTTTCATGTAACTCACGTAGCATGTAGAGGTGGAAACACCAGCAGATAAGACTGTGTGTTGTGGGTGCTCGACCCCTGGTGGAAGATACGTGCTGATGGGGAACCTTATTAGTGTGTTAGAATGAAACATACACTATGCTGGTAGCGGAAATATCAGGGGGACAAACAAAAAAGACACTACCAGCACTAGGCTATGACATGCTGGTGACACCAGAGCAGGGAAGCTTGCAGCAAGGGTTCCCCCTGCCATAATGCTAACCAACCCGAGCCGATTCAGCACAGATTAAAATCCCTAGGGTAACTGGGTACACAGAAAAATGTGGGCCCCCTCCCCTAGAAAACCAGTCCTGTGCTGAAAGATATCTTGGTTGGTGGGTGGATGCTCAGATAAGATAACATTTCAACAAGAACTCAAATATTTTAAGATGTAAATCACCTCTTTTGGATTCACAATCGAGGACCTTGAAAATAAGACGAATGAACGGTGTCGCTCACACACTATTATTGACACAGAAAAATTAACAATCCATACAGGAGAAAGAGGGTTCTAAACCAAGTCCAGGAGAAATAATATTCAAATTAGAGGCGACCCAGAATCCATAGATGCACAGTCTCTAACAGCATTCTTACTAAGACTCTTCAAACATGTGCTCCCTGATGTCACAGAGTCTAGGGTTCTCGGATCCCAATATGCTAAATTTAAGGCAACTCTACCAGAGGAACGGAGTCTAACAAAGCAGCTGGTCTTCTCCACGGATCCTCACAAGAAGGTGTGGGTTTAGCGGCTTCCACTGCGCAGGTTGCGGCCCTCTAGAGAGTACTTGGTAGGACGGGGCTGGAAGTGGATCGGAAAACACTAGGCCATCAAAGATTGACCACTGTCCATTGGCCTCTGAGGAAAGGCAGCAATCATAAAAAATGGGGAAGCTGTGCAGGCCTTCAATAACCTGAAAGAGGCCTTCACATCAGCCACCATCCTCAAACAGCCTGACACCTCTCAACACTTCATACTGCAGGTGGATGTGTCCGCCTTTGGCACAGGGGCAGTACTAACCCAGCGGGATACCGTGGGGAAGATTCACCCTTGTGTATACCATTCCCACAAGATGCTGTCCGCAGAGAGGAACTATGGCATAGTGGACAAGGAACTCCTAGCCATCAAGCTGGCTCTCGAGGAGTGGAGACACCTGCTGAGAGGGGGCCCTACACCAGGTGACAGTATTTGTTGATCACAAATGAGCTCCACCACTGTGTAACCTGTGTAGGGAAACTGCGGCCGCACTGAGCAGAACTCTTGAAATAATGAGGAGGGCTGGAGCTGGGTGTCTTTAAAATCAAACGTGTTTTGCCCTGGTTGCGGACTGTCAGGGATGTGGTGTGACTGTGCAGTAGGAATGGCAGCATGTAAATAGCTTGTGGGAGGGGGAGGTGGGTGCGTGTGGGAGGGTCAGAGCTGTAACTAGGGCGCAAACCCGAGGGGGCGCAGCAGCCGCCCGCTACCTTCCCCTCTGTGGCACATAGTAAAAAAAAAAATCTAAACAAAAAACGCCGGCTCCCTGTCACTGCAGCATCACTGATAATGTCACCATGCTGTCAGTGCAGAAGAGCCAACACTGCGGGAAGCTGAGAACAGACCTTAAGTAAGTGAGGGGGATCTGTCAGTTCCGTTAGTTGTTCTCTCCCTAAGCACTCGTCTGTTATATCACATGCTGTGTGTTAGCAGCTCTCTGCTTCCAGGACTGCCCCTCCCAGCATCCCCGGCTCCTCCTGACAGTCCTGCGTTCCACCAACACTCTCAAGTGCCGACCTGTCACCTCTGCTCCTGATAACTATGACTCCAGTGCCCCTCCCAACTCTCGGTGCACTGTACCGTACAGAGCCCCCATCATTGACCTTTCCTTGCCCTGCATATCAGTTCCCTCTGTTTATATCCAGATATGTTTCCCTTCCTCCTGATCCCCGACACCTGTCAATTCTGACTCCTGGACCACCGAAATACAGCTGTAACCTCTGCACCCTCTCCATCACTACTGCAGATATCCCTCGTCTTCCTTATATCTTATATAGACCACCCCCTAATTCCATGTAGCTGATCCCTGCCCTCTTTCCCTCCACCATAAACACAGAATATTTCACACACTGACCTGCAGTAAGGGGAGCCCTAACCTCTTCCCTGTCTCACAGCCACCAAATCCCAAACAGGTGGGTGAATATCTCTTCTGTATAATTTTTATGCTGTCATCAGGATATGATGTTATAGGAATGCTCTCTGTATAGTATGGTGGTCATAGGAATGCTCTCTGTATAGTATGGAGGTCATAGGAATGCTTTTTGTATAGTATTGCGATCATAGGAATGCTCTCTGTATAGTATGGCGGTTATAGGAATGCTCTCTGTATAGTATGGTGGTCATAGGAATGCTCTCTGTATAGTATGGAGGTCACAGGAATGCTTTCTGTATAGTATGGCGGTCATAGGAATGCTCTCTGTATAGTATGGCGGTCATAGGAATGCTCTCTGTATAGTATGGCGGTCACAGGAATGCTCTCTGTATAGTATGGAGGTCACAGGAATGCTCTCTGTATAGTATGGCGGTCATAGGAATGCTCTCTGTATAGTATGGCGGTCATAGGAATGCTCTCTGTATAGTATGGAGGTCACAGGAATGCTTTCTGTATAGTATGGCGGTCATAGGAATGCTCTCTGTATAGTATGGCGGTCATAGGAATGCTCTCTGTATAGTATGGCGGTCACAGGAATGCTCTCTGTATAGTATGGCGGTCACAGGAATGCTCTGTATAGTATGGAGGTCACAGGAATGCTCTCTGTATAGTATGGCGGTCACAGGAATGCTCTCTGTATAGTATGGCGGTCATAGGAATGCTCTCTGTATAGTATGGCGGTCATAGGAATGCTCTCTGTATAGTATGGCGGTCATAGGAATGCTCTCTGTATAGTATGGCGGTCACAGGAATGCTCTCTGTATAGTATGGAGGTCACAGGAATGCTCTCTGTATAGTATGGCAGTCATAGGAATGCTCTCTGTATAGTATGGCGGTCATAGGAATGCTCTCTGTATAGTATGGCGGTCACAGGAGTGCTCTCTGTATAGTATGGAGGTCACAGGAATGCTCTCTGTATAGTATGGCGGTCATAGGAATGCTCTCTGTATAGTATGGCGGTCATAGGAATGCTCTCTGTATAGTATGGTGGTCATAGGAATGCTCTCTGTATAGTATGGAGGTCACAGGAATGTTTTCTGTATAGTATGGCGGTCATAGGAATGCTCTCTGTATAGTATGGAGGTCACAGGAATGCTCTCTGTATAGTATGGTGGTCATAGGAATGCTCTCTGTATAGTATGGCGGTCATAGGAATGCTCTCTGTATAGTATGGCGGTCATAGGAATGCTCTCTGTATAGTATGGCGGTCATAGGAATGCTCTCTGTATAGTATGGCGGTCATAGGAATGCTCTCTGTATAGTATGGCGGTCACAGGAATGCTCTCTGTATAGTATGGAGGTCACAGGAATGCTCTCTGTATAGTATGGCGGTCATAGGAATGCTCTCTGTATAGTATGGCGGTCATAGGAATGCTCTCTGTATAGTATGGTGGTCATAGGAATGCTCTCTGTATAGTATGGAGGTCACAGGAATGCTTTCTGTATAGTATGGCGGTCATAGGAATGCTCTCTGTATAGTATGGCGGTCACAGGAATGCTCTCTGTATAGTATGGAGGTCACAGGAATGCTCTCTGTATAGTATGGCGGTCATAGGAATGCTCTCTGTATAGTATGGCGGTCATAGGAATGCTCTCTGTATAGTATGGCGGCCATAGGAATGCTTTCTGTATAGTATGGAGGTCACAGGAATGCTCTCTGTATAGTATGGTGGTCATAGGAATGCTCTCTGTATAGTATGGTGGTCATAGGAATGCTCTCTGTATAGTATGGTGGTCATAGGAATGCTCTCTGTATAGTATGGTGGTCATAGGAATTCTCTCTGTATAGTATGGCGGTCATAGGAATGCTCTCTGTATGGTATGAAGGTCACAGGAATGCTCTCTGTATGGTATGAAGGTCACAGGAATGCTCTCTGTATGATATGGCGGTCACAGGAATGCTCTCTGTATGGTATGGCGGACACTAGGAGGCTCTTTATATTGTATGTGTGTACGTGTGTACATGTGTGTGTGTATATATATATATATATATATATATATATATATATATAAATATATATTTTTCATTCCATTCAGTGTGATGGTGATAAGGGGGCACAATGTGATAAAGATGGCTCCATGGCACGGTGTGATAAAGGAGAAACTGTGATGGAGGGCACAGTGGGATGAAGGGGCAGTGTTATACAGATGGTACCGTTACAATTATGTTTTAATTTGTTTCAGTGAGTTTTATTTCAAAAACCAATTCATTTTTTATACAGCTAGCATGTGACAGCTGCATTTAAAGTACTTTGATTCTATGGAGGCTCATTACATAAAGATCCTTACAAAGCCAGACCGTGAAGAATGGGGAGGGAGGGGGTTTCAGTGCGGTCTAGAACTTGTAAAGCACTAGCCACGCCCCCACAGTGGGTTGACCACGCCCACCCGACTATTGACACTCCCACTTAGATGGGGGGTGCCGGTGCCCTGTCTCGCCCAGGGCACTAAAATGTCTTGTTACGGCACTAGAAGGGGTACAGGGCGGGGGATCAGAACACTCTTTATTGAAGCGTAATGGAGGGGAGAGGATCCTGATGATGTAGATGTCCATGTATGGTGAGGGGCAGTATCTAAGGGACTCCATAGGTGTCTATGGTAAGGACAGGTGGGTCGCTGCAGATATGAGCAGAGGACTCAGACCTGCTCCATTCTGATAGTATGTAGGAAAGACTGTCAGTCATAACCTGCACACAGTGTAATACAGTGTATTAGGGTATATGAGGTGTAAAAGCCCTGTAGGAGATCCTACATGAGGAGTAGGAGCGGCTCCTTACATTGCTAGGATTAGGGGGACAGTTATGGACCTACTGGTTCACAACTTACAGATCATACTATACAAGTGATCATCATCATCATCATTATTTATTTATAAGGGGCCACAGATTCCGTAGCCCCGGACAGTGATCTTATAGATGTGACAAACATGAATACAATAAGGATTATGACAGATACAAATAATAACATGACATGAATACATTTAAGCATAAAAAACATTTGCAAGGATGGTCTCAATCCAGTATAAGTGGAAGGTTCACATACAGACATGACAACAAACTCGTACAAGAGAGACGGACATGAGGATGAAATGACCCTGCCTGTGAGAGCTGAAGGGAGACTGTGGGCTTAACGTCATGGTATACATGTGTTATATAATAAAGAGTACAATGCTAACAAATGGTGTCTATATCCTTGACTGTAGGACTCCTGGTGTTACTACGTTGTAGGCGGTGGTCCCCTGTGTACTGAGTGTAAGAGGGAGACTGGGAAAGTGAACGTAACATGGGCAGTAGACCCTATACTGTACGTACGATGGAATGGGGTCTATACTGTGACAAATATAAATAGGTGGAACAAAGTATAGTGGAATGGTGCGAGGGGGACTGTGGAATGGTGCGAGGTGGACTGTGGAATGGTGTGAGGTGGACTGTGGAATGGTGTGAAGGTGACTGTGGAATGGGCAGACATGGATCACTATGTCCTTCAATAAGGAACTGTGTTTGTATATGGATGTGTTTATGGATGTGGATCTCATGATAGGTGGTGGGTGAGTCTAGTATTAGGTCTGAGGAATAACCACTGGGGGCTTTGCAGCAGAACAGTCAGATGGTAACAATTAGGATACTGGCTGTGTCTGCGGAGACTGATGGTGCTGAAATGTAAGGTGGGATGGAGGTGCTGGTGTCTTGAGGGAAATAAGCTAAAAGTTTATATTTTGTTGCTGGGGCCCGGCTGGGCTTGCCTTGCCACCGTCCCCTTTCTCCCAAATGCGACATCTAGCCGCAGTAGGAGGGGCTATTGCTGCTGCCCCCACTAGGCTCCTTCACTGGCACATAGAACCACGTCCTTCTGGGTAACTCTCGCTGCTAGTGTACCCCCTTGCTGGTTACCCTGACCTGTTGCCTACAGATCAAGGTTGCTGTGGATGGTCCCCCCTGGCCTATCACACTGACCAGAGCTGCAGGTAGCGGGCAGAGCGTTAGTACTAGACGCTGGGTTCCAATCTCAGAAAAGCCGGATAACAGATTAGATTTAGTCTAATATGCAGGTCACAGGAATTACAGCTGGTGAGTAGGCATCAAAGCAGGCTCTTGAAGCAGTAATGTTTATTAGCTCGTGTCCTAATAAGGACAGTTATTATTATCTTTTATTTATAAGGAGCCACAAAGTGTCCACAGCACCGTACATGACATATACAGAACACAGTGATCTGTGACACAACATGCTGCATAATACAAACATACTGTATGAATAACAAAACCCAGGTAACATGGTAATACAGACCAAATATATCTGGGACAGTGAGAGTGATGGTAGTAATCAGTGAGAAGCCGAAGCTTAAGATCTAGGGAAACAGGCCAAGAGGTACAGAGGGCGATGGAATAATATAAGGAGAACATAAGTAAAGATGGCCCTGCCCCTGAGAGCTTACATCCTAAAGAAAGGGGGGAAGACACAAATAAAGTGGTACTGACTGGGGGGAGAGAACCGAGACAAGGGAGTTAAGGGTATACTTGAAGCCTGCACATAAATCAGCCTGAAGGGTTTAACAACTTTTACATTGCTGTTAGTGGCAGCACTACGTCTGAGGTTCTCTACTGAATGTTTACCATCAGAATATAACCTCTCTTTAATCCTGCTTTGAACACAATTTAACTTACAAAATTCACATGTATCTGTCATCACTTACATTGGGAGTCTACCACCAAGTATAATTACCCCATCCTGCCCTTCAGGCTTAACAGACGGTTTGGTCACTCAGCGATGAAAAGGTCTAATTAACTTGGGATTACCTGTCTACAGACAGTTGCAAAACCCAACCATGACTTACTGTCTCAGAAGCCAGAACATTTCCATACAAAACACATAACAATATAAAAAAATAAGTAAATTTGCAATGATATACAGAGGTGCACTGCACTTCTAATTGAAAAACAATATTTACAATAAGTCATTTCTACGTAATCCAAATACAAATAAGTGATTATAAGTGAACCAGCCACAGTGAGTTAATGGCTGCGAAAAGGGATTAAAGGGGCTTGATATGCACATTGCAGGAAAAGGGTCTTAGGATGAAGGGGGAAGGCTGGACTGCCATCTGGGATCAGCATTGTTGGACTAGTCAGGTATGACTGTAGGTAATGGAATAGATGTAGGTTGAAGGGGCATAAAGAAAATTAGTGAGGGGAGGTGGGTGTAGCGAGAGGGCTGTGGGAAAGAGACGAAAGGGAACTCTTGATGGGTGTATGGGGTGGGGGGCTGTATCAGGGTGTGGGGGACTACTCTACAGCACTAGATGAGGGGGTGGTTGGGTAGGAGGTGATAGTAGGGGGGTGTGAGGTAATGGGAGTAGGAGAGGGATGGGGGATAGACTCCAGCACTAGACAAGCTATGTGTTACTGGCACTTGGTGAGGGGTGGTTGGGTAGGAGGTGATAGTAGGGGGATGTGAGGTAATGGGGGTAGGAGAGGGATGGGGGCTAGTCTCCAGCACTAGACAAGCTATGTGTTAGTGGCACTTGGTGAGGGGGTGGTTGGGTAGGAGGTGAAAGTAGGGGGATGTGGGGTGGAAGGAGGGGGATGGGGGCTAGTCATGGTGTGTGAGACTCTCTGTGGTGTATGGGATGTAGCAGGTTGGGGTATTAAGTCTCTCACAGCTCTGCCATTATAATAACCAGCTCTGCTAATACTAACATCCTTCTGCTGACTGCAGCACGGAGCTCCAATGAAACTGCCTTCACTAAGGTCACTAACTTCTCCTCGCTAAATCCATAAGACACTACTCCCTTCTTATCCTTCTTGACCTCTCTGCTGCCTTCAGTACCGTTGACCATGGACTGCAAACTCTCAAATATATAGGCCTATTTAACACTGTCCTCTCCTGTTTTTCCTATTATCTCACCAACGGCTCCTTCTCAGTCTCTACACGACTCTATTTCCCCTCCTCTTCCCCACCTGTTGGCGTTTCTCAAGGTTCCGTTCTTGGCCCCCTGCTTATCTCCCTCTACACCTACTCCCTTGGTGTCCTCATCCGCTCCTTTGGCCTCCGGTACCACCTCTATGCAGATTATACCCAAATCTATCTTTCATCCCCTACCCTCTCACTTTCCCTTCTGTCTCGTGTCTCCTGCTGTCTCTCGGCCATCTCATCTTGGAGACCCAACGCTTCTTAAACGTAAATATTTCCAGCTTGTAAACTCTTGCCTTGACTACTGTAACCTCCTTCTCTCTGGTCTACCTGATTCTCACCATGACCCTCTTAAGTCTATCCTCAATGCTGCTGCCCGCCTCATTTTTCTCTCCCGTCGCTCTATCTCTGCTGTCTCCCTCCAACAGTCACTACATTGGCTCCCCATACCCTACAGAATTAAATTTAAATTCCTCACCCTCACCTTCAACGCTATTAATCCTTCCTTTCCTACATCTCCAATCTCATCTCTACTTACACTCCTAGCCGCCCCCTCCGCTCTGCCTGTGACCGCCGCCTCACTACTTCACTGATCCCCTCTTCTCACTCCCACCTCCAGGACTTTGCCGAGGCTGCTCCTCAGCTGTGGAACGATCTTCCACGTTCCATCAGTTAGCATCTACTCTCAAAGGCTTCAAGCATGGCTTTAAGCCTGCCCTTAAGACTCACTTCTTTATTCATGTCTATCAGTCCGCCTCCTATCTCCCTTGTCCCGGCTCTCTTCCCCCTTTCCTTTAGGATGTAAGCTCTCAGGAGCAGGGCCCTCTTTCCTTGTGTGCTCCTTCTACTATTCCATCACCCCCTGTACCTCTTGGCTGCTTCCCTAAGCCCTGTTTTCTTAGGCTTCGGCCTACTTCTCGCTGATTTCTACCATCACTTTCACTCATTGTCCCAGAAATAATCTGATTTACACCATAATACCTGTGTCTGTGTGTATATATATCTGTTCTTTCTGTATCATGTTGTGTCACAGATCACTGTGTTCTGTATATGTCATGTCCGGCGCTGCGGACCCTTTGTGGCACCTTATAAATTAAAGATAATAATAATAATAATCCCGTCTGGAGCCTGATAGTCTGTGGAACAAAATCACACCAGTTGCGGGGGGTCTGCAATCACCTAATAATTGTCTGAACATAAGAACAGTAAATATAACAGAGTATTATGCACCAGCAGAAACAGTCAGTAAACTGTGGGGAATATTTTTATAACATTTATTTGCCAAAAAGTCTATTAATAATATCATAAAATCACTTTCTAATCAGTACATAATATATAGGTCAGTAATACACAGTATTATAATATGACTGTACAGGACTCATGTAATGACTAGATGACAGGTATAACTGTGATCCTACAATCTATACAGCAATGTATGTAGAATATAACCACATGGATGTTATACTGTGATAATATATAACCAGTCTCACACCCTTGTACTTCTATAGACCGCGGGCACCGAGCAGTAGTCCTCACTGTCTGATGTATTATTATACAGGGCCCGGATGTAGTCCAGGGTCTAAGATGGCGTCTGAGAGACCATGTAGCCACGCCCCCTGTTCTGTGTAAGTTGTTGTCAGGGGCGGAGATATATCTGCAAGTCCAATAGTGTCTAGGAGACTACAAGAAAATGGCCGTCGCTGTCCTGAATTGAAGACAATATATTTCTATATACTTAAATAGTGGATTAAAAATATTCTATTACTGTATTGTCCTCTGTGCAGGAGAGCGGCGGCCATTTTCCCGTAGTCTCCAAGACAGACTATGGTCTTAAAACTAAATCTCCGCCCCTGACAACGACTTACACTGCAAAGGGGGCGTGGCTACATGGTCTCTCAGACGCTATCTTAGACCCTGGACTACATCTGGGTCCTGTACAAGGCTGAGGTAATATCTCCCTATAATAATATATCAGACAGCGGGAATTACCCCCATAGAGTTACCCCATGTTTATGTGCAGCCTCCCGGCGATCAGGACTTCATACATGCGGCTGAGCTCTCACATCAGCTGCTACATAATCCTCATTGTGCTCCTGCTGCAGTCAGCAGAAGGCTGTTAGTAATAGCAGAGCTGGTTATTATAATGGCAGAGCTGTGAGAGACATAATACCCAGACCAGCTACACCCCATACACCACAGAGGGGCTCACACACCATGACTAGCCCCCATCCCCCTCCTTCTACCCCATTACCCCACATCCCCCCTACTATCACCTCCTACCCAACCACCCCTCACCAAGTGTCACTAACACATAGCTTGTCTAGTGCTGGAGACTAGCCCCCATCCCCCTCCTTCTACCCCCATTACCCCACATCCCCCTACTATCACCTCCTACCCAACCTCCCCCTCACCAAGTGTCACTAACACATAGCTTGTCTAGTGCTGGAGACTAGCCCCCATCCTCCTCCTTCTACCTCCATTACCCCACATCCCCCTACTATCACCTCCTACCCAACCACCCCCTCACCAAGTGTCACTAACACATAGCTTGTCTAGTGCTGGAGACTAGCCCCCATCCTCCTCCTTCTACCTCCATTACCCCACATCCCCCTACTATCACCTCCTACCCAACCACCCCCTCACCAAGTGTCACTAACACATAGCTTGTCTAGTGCTGGAGACTAGCCCCCATCCCCTCCTTCTACCCCATTACCTCACATCCCCCTACTATCACCTCCTACCCAACCACCCCCTCACCAAGTGTCACTAACACATAGCTTGTCTAGTGCTGGAGACTAGCCCCCATCTCCTCCTTCTACCCCTATTACCTAACATCCCTCTACTATCACCTCCTACCCAACCACCCCTCACCAAGTGTCACTAACACATAGCTTGTCTAGTGCTGGAGACTAGCCCCCATCCCCTCCTTCTACCCCATTACCTCACATCCCCCTACTATCACCTCCTACCCAACCACCCCCTCACCAAGTGTCACTAACACATAGCTTGTCTAGTGCTGGAGACTAGTCCCCATCCCCCTCCTTCTACCTCCATTACCTCACATCCCTCTACTATCACCTCCTACCCAACCATCCCTCACCAAGTGTCACTAACACATAGCTTGTCTAGTGCTGGAGACTAGCCCCCATCCCCCTCCTTCTACCCCCATTACCCCACATTCCCCTACTATCACCTCCTACCCAACCACCCCCTCACCAAGTGTCACTAACACATAGCTTGTCTAGTGCTGGAGACTAGCCCCCATCCCCTCCTTCTACCCCATTACCTCACATCCCCCTACTATCACCTCCTACCCAACCACCCCCTCACCAAGTGTCACTAACACATAGCTTGTCTAGTGCTGGAGACTAGCCCCCATCCCCTCCTTCTACCCACATCCCCCCTACTATCACCTCCTACCCAACCACCCCTCACCAAGTGTCACTAACACATAGCTTGTCTAGTGCTGGAGACTAGCCCCCATCCCCCTCCTACTACCCCCATTACCCCACATCCCCCTACTATCACCTCCTACCCAACCACCCCTCACCAAGTGTCACTAACACATAGCTTGTCTAGTGCTGGAGACTAGCCCCCATCCCCTCCTTCTACCCCCATTACCCCACATCCCCCTACTATCACCTCCTACCTAACCACCCTCACCAAGTGTCACTAACACATAGCTTGTCTAGTGCTGGAGACTAGCCCCATCCCCTCCTTCTACCCCCATTACCTCACATCCACCTACTATCACCTCCTACCCAACCACCCCTCACCAAGTGTCACTAACACATAGCTTGTCTAGTGCTGGAGACTAGCCCCCATACCCCTCCTTCTACCCCCATTACCCCACATCTCCCCTACTATCACCTCCTACCCAACCACCCCTCACCAAGTGCTACTAACACATAGCTTGTCTAGTGCTGGAGACTAGTCCCCATCCCCCTCCTTCTACCTCCATTACCCCACATCCTCCTACTATCACCTGCTACCCAACCACCCCTCACCAAGTGTCACTAACACATAGCTTGTCTAGTGCTGGAGACTAGCCCCCATCCCCCTCCTTCTACCCCCATTACCCCACATCCCCCTACTATCACCTCCTACCCAACCACCCCCTCACTAAGTGTCACTAACACATAGCTTGTCTAGTGCTGGAGACTAGCCCCCATCCCCCTCCTTCTACCCCCATTACCCCACATCCCCCTACTATCACCTCCTACCCAACCACCCCCTCACCAAGTGTCACTAACACATAGCTTGTCTTGTGCTGGAGACTAGTCCCCATCCCCCTCCTTCTACCCCCATTACCCCACACCCCCCTACTATCACCTCTTACCCAACCACCCCTCACCAAGTGCTACTAACACATAGCTTGTCTAGTGCTGGAGACTAGTCCCCATCCCCCTCCTTCTACCTCCATTACCCCACATCCTCCTACTATCACCTCCTACCCAACCACCCCCTCACCAAGTATCACTAACACATAGCTTGTCTAGTGCTGGAGACTAGTCCCCATCTCCTCCTTCTACCCCCATTACCTCACATTCCCCAACTATCACCTCCTACCCAACCATCCCCTCACAAAGTGCCACTAACACATAGCTTATCTAGTGCTGTAGAGTAGTCCCCCACATCCTGGTACAGCCCCCCACCCTATACACCCATAAAGAGTTCCCTTTCGTCTCTTTCTCACAACCCTCTCGCTACACCCACCTCCCCTCACCAACTTTCTTTATGCCCCTTCAACCTACATCTATTCCATTACCCACAGTCATACCTGCCTAGTCCACCAATACTGACCCCAGATGGCAGTCCAGCCTTCCCCCTTCATCCTAAGACTCTTTTCTGCAATCTACATATCGAGCCCCTTCAATCCCTTTTCGCAACCATTAACTCACTGTGGCTTTATCACTTATATATCACTTATTTGTGGCTGGATTACGTAGAAATGACTTATTGTAGATATTTTTTTTAATTAGGAGTGCAGTGCACCTCTGTATATCATTGCAAATGTACTTATCTTTTTATATTATGTGTTTTGTATTGGAAATGTTCTGACTTCTGAGACAGTAAGTCATGTTTGGGTTTTGCAGTTGACTGCAGACAGGTAATCTCATGTTAATTAGACCTTTTCATCGCTTAGTGACCAAACCGTCTGTTGAGCCTGAAAGACAGGAGGAGGTAATTATACTTGGTGGTAGACTCCCAATGTAAGTGATCACAGATAAAAGTGAATTTTGTAAGTTAAATTGTGTTCAAAGCAGGATTAGAGAAAGGTTATATTCTGGTGGTAAACATTCAGTAGAGAACCTCAGACGTAGTGCTGCCACTAACAGCAATGTAAAAGTTGTTAAACCCTTCAGGCTGATTTATGTGCAGGCTTCAAGTATACCCTTAACTCCCTTGTCTCGGTTCTCTCCCCCCAGTCAGTACCACTTTATTTGTGTCTTCCCCCCTTTCTTTAGGATGTAAGCTCTCAGGGGCAGGGCCATCTTTACTTATGTTCTCCTTATATTATTCCATCGCCCTCTGTACCTCTTGGCCTGTTTCCCTAGATCTTAAGCTTCGGCTTCTCACTGATTACTACCATCACTCTCACTGTCTCAGATATATTTGATCTGTATTACCATGTTACCTGGGTTTTGTTATTCATACAGTATGTTTGTATTATGCAGCATGTTGTGTCACGGATCACTGTTTTCTCTATATGTCATGTACGGCGCTGTGGACCCTTTGTGGCTCCTTATAAATAAAAGATAATAATAATAACTGTCCTTATTAGGACACTTGAGCTAATAAACATCACTGTTTCAAGATCCTGCTTTGATGCCTACTTACCTGCTGTAATTCCTGTGACCTGCATATTAGACTAAATCTTATCTGTTATCCGGCTGTTCTGAGATTGGAACCCAGCGTCTAGTACCAACGCTCTGCCCGCTACCTGCAGCTCTGGCCAGTGTGATAGGCCAGGGGGAACCATCCACAGCAACCTTGATCTGTAGGCAACAGGTCAGGGTCACCAGCAAGGGGGTACACTAGCAGCGAGAGTTACCCAGAAGGATGCGGTTCTAGGTGCCAGTGAAGGAGCCTAGTGGTGGCAGCAGCAAAAGCCCACTTCGACTAGATGACGCATTTGGGAGAAAGAAAGGGGATTGTGGCAAGGCAAGCCCAGCCGGGCCCCAGCAACACAACAGACAGGGTGGCCTAGGAGGTCCATCCTGTCACACCCCCACCATCCCGCTTCCACCTCCTATACATGCCACATAAACTTTTAGCTTATTTCCCCCAGACACCAGCACCTGCCTACCCACCCTACATGTCAGCCAGTATCCCCATTGTTACCATCTGACTGTGTTCTGCTGCAAAGCCCCCAGTGGTTATTCCTCAGACCAAATACTAGACTCACCCACCACCTGTCATGAGATCCACATCCATATACAAACACAGTTCCTTACTGAAGGACACAGTCATCCATGTCTGCCCATTCCACAGTCCCCCTCGCACCATCCCACTATACTTTGTTCCACTTATTTGTAATTGTTACAGTATAGACCCCATTCCATCGTATGTACAGTG
The DNA here is from genome assembly GCF_038048845.1 of Mixophyes fleayi. NCBI lineage: Eukaryota > Metazoa > Chordata > Amphibia > Anura > Limnodynastidae > Mixophyes > Mixophyes fleayi. The sequence continues at coordinate 6,996,267 of NC_134405.1, forward strand.
TAGGGTCTATTGCACATGTTACGTTCACATTCCCAGTCTCCCTCTTACACTCAGTACACAGGGGACCACCGCCTGCAACGTAGTGGCACCACGAGTCCTTCCTACAGTCAAGGATATAGACACCATTTGTTAGCATTATACTCATTATTATATAACATATGTATCACACAACATTAAGGCCACAGTCTCCCTCCAGCACTGACAAGCAGGGTCCTCTAATCCTCATACTATTAATGATCCCTCCAGCCCTTCCATAGAAACAACATTATGCTTAATTGTATTCATGTCACAGTTATTATGTCTATCAGTCATAATACTTATTGTAGTCATGTTTGTCACATCTGTTCGATGAGTGTCTGGAACTAGGGAATCTGTGGCCCCTTATAAATAAACAATGATGATGAACACTTGTATTGTATGATCTGTAAGTTGTGAACCAGTAGGTCCAGAACTGTCCCCACTAATCCTAGCAATGTAAGGAGCCGCTCCTACTCCTCATGTTGGATCTCCTACAGGGCTTTCACACCTCATATACCCTAATACACTGTATTACACTGTGTGCAGGTTATGACTGACAGTCTTTCCTACATGATATCAGACCTGAGCAGGTCCGAGTCCTCTGCTCACATCTGCAGCGACCCACCTGCCCTCACCATAGACACCTATGGAGTCCATTAGATACAGCCCCTCACCATACACAGACATCTACATCACCAGGATCCCCTCCTTCAACTCCTCCCCCCTCCATTACTCTTCAATACAGAGTGTCCTGATCCCCCGTCCTCTACCCCTCCCACACGCACCCACCCCTCCCTCCCACAAGCTATCTACATGCTGCCATTCCTACTGCACGGTCACACCATATCCCTGACATAGTCCGCAACCAGGATGAAACACGTTTGATTTTGAAGACACCCAGCTCCAGCCCTCTTCATTATTTCAGGAGTTCTGCTAACTGCGGCCGCAGTTTCCCTACACAGGTTACACAGTGGTGGAGTTCATCTGCCCCCCTCCCCACATTACCTAGTCACACATACCTAACCATTATACATTGTGCCCTATTACTGGTACCATCACCATTTTATTGTTTTTCCCACTGGTTAGATAGCTCCCGTTATCCACCACATTTGCACAAAACATCTCTCTGATCCTCTACTGCTCTTGTAATATAGAGAAAGAACTTGAATATCAGCACTTCCATCTTTTTTTGGGGTGGGGTCCAAACACCACCCACATTCTGTGACTCATCTCCCATCTGCTTCTTCAACAGGACAAACTACTTCAGGACTTATAAATGGAACAAGTGCACCAATACCCAACAATATAACCAAGCATTCACATCACTCCGAAGGAACACCAAATTTAGCCATACTGGTACTTCTCCACCGAACTAAGAACTGGAAGACAAAGAACCAAACGAGAGGAACATCTTCGCACAATTTTGTTACTTGAATGGATTAACGAGTAAGTGACAAACACATGCAACACCACACCACCTATAGATCCCACCAGGTTACACCACACCACCTATAGATCCCACCAGGTTACACCACACCACCTATAGATCCCACCAGGTTACACCACACCACCTATAGATCCCACCAGGTTACACCACACCACCTATAGATCCCATCAGGTCACATCACACCACCTCTAGATCCCACCAGGTTACACCACACCACCTATAGATCCCAGCATGTTACACCACACCACCTATAGATCCCACCAGGTTACACCACACCACCTATAGATCCCATCAGGTCACATCACACCACCTCTAGATCCCACCAGGTTACACCTCACCACCTATAGATCACACCAGGTTACACCCCATTCACTTTCCACATAGGGCTGGTACCACTATCTTCTCTGCAGGGCAGCAACCAATCACAGCTCCACTGATTCATCCTCACAGCGCAGATAGTCCCTATCCTACATCTCCACGTATGAATATGAAGGATTTATTATAGAGGTGTGTTACATGAAAGACAAAATGTATAGGAATCTGCCCCACGCCAAGTGGGCTCTTGATCTCTGTTGTAGGGCCTTCTATTGGTAGCATTGTAAAGTAAATATCCTTTTATATTTATTTAGTTAGCTTAGGGAAACAGTAAAAAACAAAAAGCATGAAAAATAAATAATGTCCTGGAATATTTTGTGCACCTTGTTCACTTCTGGTTCTTCCAACGTCATGACGACCAGAGGTTCAGAAGTCGGGGGTGGTACCTATGGGGTGGAGCCTGTACTCAAGTGGTTCTGCCCACAAGAGGAAGTCCACCCAGTCCTCCTGGTTGCCTGAGATTTACATGCGCTGGAAGATTTGAAGGTTCTGTTTCACACTGTCTGTGTGACCATTAGACTGAGGGTGGTATGCAGAGAAAAAGTTCCGTTCTATGTGATGTGAACTGGATGCCTCGATCTAATGCGGTGGTAGTCATATTTCCGATGGAAGAAATACCAACACTTATCCTGCCGACATGAAAATGCCGACTGTCTAAATGCCAGTATTTCACTCTTACCAACACTGATAAAATAGACTGATAGTGTCGGTGAAACTGAAATACCGGCACTTTCATGTCGGCAGGAAAAGTGTCGGCATTTCTTCTGTCTGCTTTTTGTACCCAACCTATCTAATGTAATGTCCCTGGGGCAGCTAGGGAGTCAGAATATTTTACGAATGAAGATTCATGACAATTACCTGGCTGATGGTATGCCATTGAGGGGTACAAAGTGACCCACCTTAGTGATTCAGTCCACTACAATATATATATATATATATATATATACACATACACATACACACACACACACACACACACACACACACACACACACACACACACACACAATAGATATTGTTACATCCTTTTAGATGTTGGCAGTTCAGTGGTAAAATTCATGGATATACTGAACCAAGGTTGACTTGGAGTAACACAAATGGAGTCTAATTTCCTTGGTATTGTGGATGGTGGGAGGCTTTGCTCTCAGAGTTTTACGCTCTATGTCTAGCACACTCACTGTCTCATAAAGATCAGGTGTCATACCCCAGGGGTCTTCAGTCCTACTAAACCGAGACCTGGCTCACTTACCTGACCGCCGGCGTCCTCTCTCCGCTCCGGCCGGACGTCATCTGTGTAGCTGTTTTCTGCATTTGCAGACCCGATTTCTCTTTAAAACTTCCCTAACTTCCTATTGGTCCTCCTCTGCTCTCCTACTATTTAAGGCACCTCCTCCGTCTATCCAGTGCCTGTTCTTTTAGGTCTATACCTGTTCTCTGCAGCCGCAGCTCACCGCTCTCCACCATTAGAGTGGTAATACCCTGCAGCCGCAGCTCACCGCTCTCCGCCATTAGAGTGGTAATACTCTGCAGCCGCAGCTCACCGCTCTCCGCCATTAGAGTGGTAATACTCTGCAGCCGCAGCTCACCGCTCTCCGCCATTAGAGTGGTAATACTCTGCAGCCGCAGCTCACCGCTCTCCACCATTAGAGTGGTAATACTCTGCAGCCGCAATTCACCGCTCTCCACCATTAGAGTGGTAATACTCTGCAGCCGCAGCTCACCGCTCTCCGCCATTAGAGTGGTAATACTCTGCAGCCGCAAATCATCTCTTTCCACCATTAGAGTGGTAATACCCTGCAGCAGAGAATATTTTGCTAGAAGTCATCTGAAGGTGAAACCTGTTCTGTATAAATTACTGAATCCCTGAGGATGGACAAGGAAAGGAGTGAGAGGATATTAAATCTCACCCTGGAGATCATCTATCTGCTGACTGGAGAGGTGAGGGATTCTGGGAATGTCACAGTGACATCATTCTTACTGCTATAAATAAAACAGGGACATGACTGGAGAGGTGAGGGATTCTGGGAATGTCACAGTGACATCATTCTTACTGCTATAAATAAAACAGGGACATGACTGGAGAGGTGAGGGATTCTGGGAATGTCACAGTGACATAAATCGTCACAGAGGTTGGGATTTGTTGCATTGGACACAGTATGTTGTTTTTCTATCACTAATACATCCACGAGACTTTGGGATTTACAGCTTTTGCTGCATTTTTATATATAACTGTTTTTTACATTTAGGGGGTGATTTCCACTTTCCAGGACTTTTAATATGCAAATTAGACAACAAATGCTTATTTTATACATACATCCCCTGACCTACCTGTCACTGTTTCCTATATGCACTGTGTATTAGAGTGTATACAGCCCTTACATCACCTACTACCTTCCATAGGTCGCCCATGCTGAGTCCTCTGACTACGAGCCCCCACTTCAGACTCATCTTACTGTTTGCAGTAGTTTGTTTATAGCAGATGATACATCCGTGGGGGGCGGCTGTAGATAGAGGACTCTGAACGGTGGGACCACTGAATGTGGTTGGAGCTACAGGAGGTGTAAATGCTGTATACACTCTACTTACCTGTATATAGGAAACAGTTACATATAGACCATTAGAGCAATATTGTATATTTTACACAATTAGCCCCTAAATAATATTCCAAATACATGAATCTTCATTTACCTTGATGTCTCTCTCCATACACAGGATTACACAGCAGTGATAAAGAGACCTGGTGAGTGTGTGACACCCAGGAGCCGCCCCTGTGTGTCAGGAGGATTGAGCAGGACCCAGAGCCCCATTACGGTGCCTGAACCTCACTCACTGATATGTGAGGGAAACATTGACCAGAAGATCCTGGAACTGACTAACAAGATCATTCAGCTGGTGACTGGAGAGGTGACTGCTGGGATTGGGACATTATACATTAACATTAGGGGATGTGTCTGGATGATGACTGTGTCATTGTGTATGTCAGGTTCTTATAAAGTATCAGGAGGAGGAGTGGGAGAAATTAGAAGGGCCCAACGGTCTGTACGAGGACGTGATGATGGAGAATCACCGGATCCTCACATCACTGGGTAAGAGGAGACTTTCATTTATTTTAAAGTGGAGCCGTTTTGAGGGCCACCTAGATACTGATCATCTGATAATCACATATAAGCAATGTACTCAATCACTGTGTGTTCCCTACAGATGGATCCAGTAACAGAAATACCTCAGAGAGATATCTCCGTCCTCTTTATTCACAGGATTGTACACAGGAAAATCCCAGGATCCCACAGGAGTATCAGGTAGATTTTAGGGTCTCATCAAAACCCAAAATAACTTTTCATTATATGATCTGTAAAAAAGCTGTGTGGCTCTTATACACTGATATTCTTCTGTTGCATATACTTTTATTAAATCAGATATTAATTATACATGATATGTTTTATTATTTTGTGGGCTATTTAGGATGATGTCCTGACTGATATTAAAGTAGAAATTACAGAGGGAAAGAGAGAGACGTATGTGAGGGGTGATCAGCAGTGTAAGGAGGAGGAAATCCCTACAGATATCAGCACAGGTGAGTAATAAACACTTATTACAGAAGAGAGTCACATATTCTGCTTATTCAGTCACTAAAACAATCATTTATTCTACACCCTCCTCTGTCAGTACAAACTAATGAGGAAAACGTATCTGTCTAGTGGGGGAGTCACGAGCCACCAGCCCCTATTAGACTCCTCTTCTCTTCCTCACATCATATCATTGTGTGCTACCGGCCCAGAGATCTGACCAGTCTCCTCCTTACATCATATCACTGTCTGCTACCAGCCCAGTGATCTGACCAGTCTCCTTCTCACATCATATCATTGTGTGCTACCAGCCCAGAAATCTGACCAGTCTCCTCCTCACATCATATAATTGTGTGCTACCAGCCCAGAGATCTGACCAGTCTCCTCCTCACATCATATCATTGTGTGCTACCAGCCCAGAGATCTGACCAGTCTCCTCCTCACACCATATCATTGTGTGCTACCAGCCCAGAGATCTGACCAGTCTCCTCCTCACATCATATCATTGTGTGCTACCAGCATAGAGATCTGACCAGTCTCCTCCTAACATCATATCATTGTGTGCTACCAGCCCAGAGATCTGACCAGTCTCCTCCTCACATCATATCATTGTGTGCTACCAGCCCAGAGATCTGACCAGTCTCCTCCTCACATCATATCATTGTGTGCTACCAGTCCAGAGATCTGACTAGTCTCCTCTTCACATCATATCATTGTGTGCTACCAGCCCGGAGATCTGAGCAGTCTCCTCCTCCCACTCTCTTTTGTATCTCAAGGGATGTCCGTCAGACTCCATGAATTTACCCATGAACCTCCTGTACACTTCCTCCTGTCACAGTATCTATAACCATCTCCCTGTACTACCACATGTGACATCACCATGAATATTTGATCCTCAGCTTTATATTATCACTGTAATACTAATGCAGAATATGAGATTATTTTCCTCAATGTAACATCACATACACCCCATCACAAAGTACACTTCACACTCAACCTTCTCACACACACCGGTCATTGCGCAATAGCTCCTCTCCAATCTACGTGCTTGGATGGTCTGTACAGTTGCTCTTTAGTCTACTGTTCTGACTGTACTGTGCTTTGCCCTTACACTTTACTTTGTGCTGTTGCCCATCTGTGCCCTGCTCTATTCTCCTACTCTATACAAGGATGTGAGACCTAATACTAGTGTAAACTTATATCCAGGACTCACTGCTGATTTAACCCACATCTTCTCTACTTTTGAGGCTCCAGTGTTTGTGTGTGAGGGCAGTGTCTAGTTGGACTATGTCCCCGGCTAATGAGTCTTCCTGTTCTAGGAGGCTGGATGGGCAATGTGTATACTTAGGAAATGTTACTCTCCAATGTCCACATATTGGCTGCAATTGTCCAAGCAGGATACAATCTGTGAGTCACTAAGGCTGGGTTTATGCACTGTGCTTTGTAATGCAGTTCTCTAATTATAATAAAGTGTTTGTAGTTTGCAAACTGAATGAAATAGCTAGATATTTCCGTGTGAATATGACGGGCATTATAATATGTTAATCAATGTAAAATAAAATGTCTATTTCCATATATATATATTTTATTTCCAGCAGATGGATGCGAACAAAGGAATATCTCAGAGGGAAACTTCATTTTATCTACAGATTTTGAAATAGAAGATAATAACATCACACATGATTCTACAGGAGGAAACCCCACTACCCTAACTGTACATCCAATACTTCACAGAGCAGATAAATCATCTGATCCCTCTAATCATGAGGAATATTCTCCTGATAACATAGATATTGTTACATATAGTACAGCTTATAGAGATGATAATATATTTCCATATCCTGAGCGTGTTAAATGCTCTATGGTTAAGTCGTCTCTTCATAAACAGATAACTCACACAGGTGAGAAACCATTTCAATGTTCTGAATGTGAAAAATGGTTTAAATACAAATCAAAACTGATAAGACATCAGAGAGCTCACACAGGTGAGAAACCGTTTACATGTTCTGAATGTGGGAAATGTTTTACACATAAATCAAGTCTTGTTGATCATCAGAGAACTCACACAGGTGAGAAACCATTTCCATGTTTGGAGTGTGGGAAATGTTTTACACATAAATCAAGTCTTGTTGATCATCAGAGAACTCACACAGGTGAGAAACCATTTCCATGTTTGGAGTGTGGGAAATGTTTTACAGAGAAATCAACACTTATTAGACATCAGAGAACTCACACAGGTGAGAAACCATTTTCATGTTCTGAGTGTGGGAAATGTTTTACACATAAATCATATCTTGTTGATCATCAGAGAACTCATACAGATGAGAAACCATTTTTATGTTGTGAGTGTGGGAAATGTTTTACACATAAATCAAATCTTGTTAAACATCAGAGAATTCACACAGGTGAGAAACCATTTCCATGTTTGGAGTGTGGGAAATGTTTTACAGAGAAATCGACACTTATTATACATCAGAGAACTCACACAGGTGAGAAACCATTTTCATGTCCTGAGTGTGGGAAATGTTTTACACATAAATCATATCTTGTTGATCATCAGAGAACTCATACAGACGAGAAACCATTTTTATGTTGTGAGTGTGGGAAATGTTTTACACATAAATCAACTCTTGTTAAACATCAGAGAACTCACACAGGTGAGAAACCATTTCCATGTTTGGAGTGTGGGAAATGTTTTAAAGAGAAATCAACACTTATTAAACATCAGAGAACTCACACAGGTGAAAAACCATTTCCATGTTTGGAGTGTGGGAAATGTTTTACACATAAATCAAATCTTGTTAAACATCAGAGAACTCACACAGGACAAAAGCAATTGTATATGAAACAAGTATGCTGTGATACTCCAAATATTTCAAAATCAGTTGATTATACTAATGTGGATTAAAACTTTGGTCTATGAATGTAAATATATATGTTCTGTAGAAAAAAAAAAACCTTACGGTCCAACATGTCCGATTAAGGTTTCCTACACATCAACTGAAATTGAAAAAAATCATTGCAATTTCATAATTTTTTGGAAGTTTGGTGGAAGAGTTTCAATAGTTTTCTTAAATGTTAGCTGGTGTGTAAGCAACCTTAATCGGACATGTTTTCTCTACAGAATACAAATATTCCATAGACAAGAAATCCTTCTGGTGTAACATGTCTAATTAAGGTTTACTTCACTTAGACACCATCTAAAATTTAAGACAACTATTGAAACTCTTCAACTCAAACTCCAAAATGCAATGATGCCTAAATGGACGTCTTCCTTGTGCAATACAGACATGGTATGTCATCACATCCTGTGGTTAGCTGCAGATTCAGCACTATCATGGAGTGAGATTGCTGTCACTCACACAATACAGACATGGTATGTCATCACATCCTGTGGTTAGCTGCAGATTCAGCAATATCATGGAGTGAGAATGCTGTCACTCACACAATACAGACATGGTATGTCATCACATCCTGTGGTTAGCTGCAGATTCAGCACTATCATGGAGTCAGATTGCTGTAACTCACACAATACAGACATGGTATGTCATCACATCCTGTGGTTAGCTGCAGATTCAGCACTATCATGGAGTCAGATTGCTGTCACTCACACAATACAGACATGGTATGTCCTCACATCCTGTGGTTAGCTGCAGATTCAGCACTATCATGGAGTCAGATTGCTGTCACTCACACAATACAGACATGGTATGTCCTCACATCCTGTGGTTAGCTGCAGATTCAGCACTATCATGGAGTGATATTGCTGTCACTCACACAATACAGACATGGTATGTCCTCACATCCTGTGGTTAGCTGCAGATTCAGCACTATCATGGAGTCAGATTGCTGTCACTCACACAATACAGACATGGTATGTCATCACATCCTGTGGTTAGCTGCAGATTCAGCACTATCATGGAGTCAGATTGCTGTCACTCACACAATACAGACATGGTATGTCCTCACATCCTGTGGTTAGCTGCAGATTCAACACTATCATGGAGTCAGATTGCTGTCACTCACACAATACAGACATGGTATGTCATTACATCCTGTGGTTAGCTGCAGATTCAGCACTATCATGGAGTCAGATTGCTGTCAGTCACACAATACAGACATGGTATGTCCTCACATCCTGTGGTTAGCTGCAGATTCAGCACTATCATGGAGTCAGATTTCTGTCACTCACACAATGGTGGAGCTGCTAATTCATAGAATACAAACATGCAGTATATGCAGCTGAAGGTCTAAGCAGCTTTGTGGCACAACAGAACATCCTTTCCACTTAGTCCTGATTTATGGATGGTAATTTATTTAAGTGTGTATGCAAATTGGTATCAATGCGTCATATGCTTTGCCCCCACTCATTCATTTTCATACCTCACCTCTGGATCTCCAAGTGAGGTGGGAACAGTAGACAAGGGTGATAGAAATTAATTTGCAATATTTTAAAATTGTAGTAAATATGGGAATGTTTACCCTGTACAAAACCAATAAAGATGATGTTTACATGTTTCCTATAGACTATTCGTTATTCATTAATCAACTATGTAAAGATGACAGAGCTTTATGCAGTTGTGGCCAGGTAAAATAATAACATCAATGTGTAACATACAGTGGGAAGTCCTGCATGCTCAGTGTTCTTTATGATCTGGTTACATGTGTTTACAGAACCTTGTATGTGTTGACACCAAATGCATTTGTGCGCTTTCTTAAGGGTCCTGTGAGGATATTGTCTTGGAGTTTGATCTCGATACCCCTTTCAGTATTGTCATATTACCACTTGCAGATAAACGATGTGCCAAAGTAAGATAAAGAACTCTTACCCTACAATACCCTATAGAAGTCCCGGGACTCAGTGCATCAGTGTCCTCCGTTGTAGCTGTAATCTTTCTCCGTGTAGACTGTGTGGACGGTGTCCCGCTGCACATCTAATGCGGAAGTATAGATTCCAAGGTAAACTACGATGGCTGTGAGTGATCAAAAAGCATCCGACGCGTTTCATCCAATACTGGACTTTTTCAAAGATGTTATTCAATGACAGATTATGCTTATATGTAGAGGCAGCTATCCGTTCATTGGCTAGGCAAATAAAATAGCTTCTAGGTTAAAAAATACGGTGAGACATTTATTAAAATAAAAATCATGAATAATCATGATATATGATATGATAATTCAAGGTATATCGTATTAAATAAAAAAATATAAATGCAATGAAAATTATATAATGAAAAATATATAAAAATAAAAAAGTTTAAAGTTTTAAAAAAAGATCCCAAATCGAAATCACTGTTAAGACCATGAGGTATCAGAGTTCTTGCCATGTATATCCACTTCGTCTCTTGTCTTGATATATTGGATACATAATCACCTCCTCTCCAAAATCTATTAACTTTGTATACCCAAAAATGTAAGTGTTTTTGGTTTGTATTGTTCAAAAAATGATTAGGGACGCTATGCGTCTTCAATTTTCTTTTGATATTGATTGTATAAATGCTCTGCAATTCTAATTTATTTATTTTTTAAACTTTATTTAAAGAGGAAACAACAAGAAAGACACAATCATCACGTTTGACATTAATATTCAAGATGTCTCCTCTATGTTTTATACTTTTATATCCTGGGGAATGGAGGGGAGGGGGAAAGAGGAAGGAGGGATGGGGGGTAGAAAGGCACAAGTACTGTTAACAATATTGTTGATAAGTTAATAAGCAAACCTGGAACATTGCTAGGAAAAGCTAAGCCACACGGCTACATTGGCTACCAAAAAGAAAACTAGCATACAAACATTACTCACCGGCAGCGCGCCATATCCAGCCCGGGGGGTCCGGAGGCGGCCCAAAAGCTATATTCCATCTGCAGGAGAGGGAGCCGTACTGGATAGACAGCTACGGCTTTCTAGAAAAAACCACGGGGCCCACACCTTATCGAAATTATATGATTTATCATGAAGGTAACACGTTATACTCTCCATGCTTGCTACATGTCCTATGTATGACCGTAATTCCTGCATAGATGGAGCCCTAGGGTCTTTCCAATGTTTCGCTATTAGGGACTTAGCTGCTGCCAAGATATGGGAGATAAGCTTATTAGAAGGCGCGCTCTCATCAGGTATAGGGCGAGAGAGAAGGAATGATCAGGGGTCCTTATTTATCTGTTGTTCTGACACAGAGTTTATAAGCGTAAGAACCATGTTCCAGAAAGGAACTATGCGAGGGCAGGTCCACCATATGTGTAAGATCGTACCTCTCTGGCCACATTCCCGCCAGCAGCTCGGGGTGGCCGTAGGAAACATTTGAGACAGCTTATCAGGAGTATAGTACCATCTATAGTACACTTTATATGCTGTTTCCTTAATGTAGAGATCGAGCTCTTGGCAATCCCCTCCCTGACCTCCTCCCAACATGACTCATCTGGGGGAGGTCCCAGGTCATTTTCCCATTCCCTCTCATGTCGACCTGGAGTATTGAAGGTATAGTCTATGAGCCAATTATAGATCTGGGAAATCATCTCTTGAGTGAGAGGGGAATGTAAACACATATACTCAAAGGATGTCGAGACCCGAACAACCTCCTGGGGGGGCAAAGACATGGCAAAGTGTCGGACCTGGAAGTACTCAAAAAGAAGCGGACGAAACGGTTCAAACCTATGATGAAGTTCCGACATAGAAGCCCAAGTTTGATTGACTGCCAGGTCCGAAACCACCCGCACTCCCGCCTTTATCCAATGTTTAAATTGCTGTGTTGAATTACCAGGAGGGAAGTGTGGGTTGCCCCAGAGAGGAGTCAGAGGTGAGACAAGGGAGGACAATTTATATTTGACCCTACATGAGTCCCAAAGCGACAGGCAGAATTTAAGAGATTGAAGAGAGGAGGCCGCTGGTGGTCTATCTATATTAGCCAGACCCAGAGTGATGCCATAGAGGGGATCCCAACATGGTGGGTCTCCAGATCCACCCATGCTATGGACTGGTAAGGGGCATAGGTTACCGCAACCTGGGTCAGATGGGATGCCAAGTAATAAAATTTAATGTCTGGAAAACCCCTGCCTCCCCGAGCCCTGGGTTTTTTGAGCACTGCTACCGAGATACTAGGGGGCTTGGCACGCCATATAAACTTTAGGAAGGAGGAATGCAAATCTCTAAACACGGAGTCAGGAACCCTCACCGGGAGAGTCTGCAAAAGATATAGAAGCTTAGGGACCAAGTTCATCTTAATAGCTATAATTCTCCCCAGCCACGATATGATATAGCTCTTCCAAGTCTCCAAGTCCTGTTTAATTTTTGACAGAAGGGGGGGGAAGTTTTCCCGATACAATCTATCATAGGTCGAGGTGATATAAACTCCAAGATATTTGATCTTATTTGCCTGCGTAGTGCGAAATTTGTCTGCAAACTGGTCCTAAGGGAAGGGGATGCATGGAGGAGCATGGCCTCTGATTTAACAAAATAAATTTTATAGCCAGAGAGGAGGCCATATTCATCCATAAGTTTATACAAGGCGGGTAGAGACTCCTGAGGATTCGTCAGAGAGAGGAGTATGTCATCTGCGAAGAGAGAAATCTTGAATTCCCACGGCCCCACTGTCACACCTGAGATTGATGCCGTCTGTCTGATCATTGCCGCCAAAGGTTCTATCACTAGAGCAAAGATTAAGGGCGAAAGGGGGCAGCCCTGTCTCGTCCCGTTGGAGAGGGAGTCAGATAAAGATCCGTTAACCAAGACCCTAGCTGAGGGGGAGTTATAGAGGGCGGATACCCCAGTCAGAAATTCAGCCGAGAAGCGATACGCCTTCAGAGCAAGGGTCATAAAGTCCCAAGAAATTCGATCGAACGCCTTCTCGGCATCCAGTGAAAGCATCATGGCCGAAAGACGTCTTTGGTTAATGATTTGAACAAGGTCTATCGCGCGACGAGTATTATCCCTAGCCTGGTGACCTGGGATGAACCCCACCTGGTCATAGTGGATTAGATCCGGTAGGACTCCATTCAAGCGGGTGGCCAGTATCTTTGCATATATCTTAATGTCAACATTAAGAAGGGAGATGGGACGGTAGCTTGCACAGTCACTAGGGTCCTTCCCCTCCTTATGTATGACTACAATACGCGCCTCTAACATCGATTTGGGGAAGGGATCCCCTTGCCAGACAGCATTGAACAGGGAGCGGAGGTGGGGAACAAGAGTCTGGGAAAATATTTTATAGTAGGCTGCGGAGAAGGCCTTAGAGGTCTTTTGGGCCTTGATGACTGCCAGTATTTCCTCTGATGTAATCTCCTCATTTAGTTGCTGAGTTAGGCTACTGGAAAGGGTAGGGAGTTTTGCTTGCCTCAAAAAAGCCGCTATGGTCTCCGCAGGTGGGGCCCCCCGGGATTTAGAGCATCCAAATTGTACAATGAGAAATAAAATTTTTGAAACTCGCGCCCTATCTGGTCAGGACTGTAAATGGGTGAGCCAGAAGGAGACTTCAGGGCCATGACGTTGTTTTGAGATCTCTGAGCTCTCAAACGGGTGGCTAATATTCTGTCAGCTTTATCTCCCTTCCCATAGAATGTCTGCCTCAGCCGTTTCAGGGCCGAAGCAGTGGATTCAGAGAGAAGGAGGTTCAAATCCGATCTCACCTTTAGAAGTTTGGTCAGTACCTCTTCATCTGGGGATAGTTTATGCTGTCTCTCCAGAGTCTGGAGTTGAATAGTTAATGACGCACGTTTGGAGATGGCCAACTTCTTACGACGTGAGGCCATGCTAATAAGATGGCCCCGTACTACTGCCTTATGGGCTTCCCAGAGGGTCATGGGGGGAGTGTTGGGGAGGTCATTAAAAAGAAAATACTCCTCAAGAAGGGTCCGGAGCTCTAAGGTGAGTGGCTGATCATGCAGGATGGAGTCATTAATACGCCACGTAGCGGGGCGAGGGCGGGGTACTATGTCTGAGAGATCGGCTGATATAGGAGAGTGGTCAGACCAAACCATCGGGTGTATATGGGCCGCCCTGAGCCTTAATGACAGATCGTGGCTGAGGAAAACCATGTCTATTCGTGAATAGGTACCATGAACTGGAGAGTAAAATGTATAATCTCGAGATGAGGGTTCCCTAAGTCTCCAGGAGTCAAAGAGGAGATGATGGGAAAGAAGGGACACCAAGGCCTTAGATTTACGGGACTCCGAGCCACTGACGGGGGGAAGAAAAGTGGACGATCTATCTATAGTATCATCTACTACGACATTAAATTCCCCTGCCATAATCATTTCTCCCTGGCACACCTGAGAGAGCAAGGAGTCTAGAGCAGCAAGAAATGAACACTGGTTTTGATTTGGGCCATACACGTTCACTAAGGTGCATAGAGTGTTATTGAGTTTACCCACTAGGATTAAAAATCGACCATCCGGATCGGAATGAGATGTCAAAAGCTCAAATGTCACATGGGATGCAAAAAGTGTAGCTACCCCCAGTTTTTTCTGTTTGGGGTCACAAGCATGGAAAGCAGAAGGGTACCGTTTAGACTTCAGTTCTGGATGTGAATGGCGGCAAAAATGTGTCTCCTGAAGAAAAACTATGTCAGCTCTATGTTGTTTAAGTGTGAGGTAGAGTTTTGTGCGCTTTTGTGGGCTGTTCGAATGCAATTCTAATTTTTAAGGTGCGTATGGTTCGTCCTATATACTGGAGGCCACATTCGCATTCCAGCATAAAGATGACACCTTCAGTATTACAGCTGATTGGTTATTTAATATTGAACAGTTTATTGTTAGAAGTAGATTGAAATGTTGTAATGGCATTGGTTTGAGTTATATTCAATTCTTTGCATGCTTTACAGTTTAAACAATACCGAAATCTTTGCGATATAGTTGGTGATGGTTTTATTTTTGGAATTGGAATATAGCTGCTAGTAAGAATTTTTTTTAAATTTCCCGCTTTCCTATATATAATATGCGGTCTATTGGGTAATAATTCCTTGATATCTTGATCTAGTTTTAAAATAGACCAGTGCTTTTGGATAATCTTTTCCCTAGCTTGTGAATTGCTATTCTATTGATGAATGGAATTATTGGAGTCTTTTTTGTTTTCTGGCTATGGTGTGTTAACACATCTCTCCTTTCCAATTTGCTCACATTTTCAAGTGCGAGGTCTATCAATTTCGCATTGAATTTCCTTTCTAGAAATTTGTCTCTTAAATCCATACTTTGCATTGCAAACACATTCTCATCAGTACAATTCCTGTTAAGTCGTCTGAACTGTCCTGCTGGTATATTGTGAATCCAATGTTTGTGATGGTTACTTGAGGCCAATAGGAAATTGTTGGTACTTCTTTAATATAATTTTTGGTTTTAACTTCATTATTTTCTATGTATATGGTAAGATCTAAGAAATGTATTTTGTGAGGACTGAATTCAGCTGTGAATTGGATGTTTAGAGTATTATTGTTAATGTATTTAAGGAATTGTGAGAGGCTCTCATCTGACCCTTCCCAAATGAGAAGGACGTCATCTATGTACCTATACCAATGAATGACATGTTCAGTGTTAGTGCCCTGGTTAGTGTGATAGGCCAGGGGGGATCCATTCACAGCATCCCTGATCCATAGTAAGAGGTCCGGAGTTACCAGCCAGGTACACCAGCAAGGAGACACGCTAGCAGCGTCAGTGACACAGAAGAAACCCGGTTCTGGATGCCGGTATAGGAATCCAGTGGTGGCAGCAGCTTAAGCCCCTCCTACTGCGGCAAGAGGGCGCTTTTTGGATAACGAAAGGGAACGGTGGCAAAGTAAGTCCAGGCGGTTCCCAGCAACAACAGACAGGGTGGCATAGGCGGTCCATCCTGTCACAAATTTAATTGAAGGACTGTCCATCTTTTCTGCCTGCCCTGGGCATACAGATTATTATATGTAAGTTATGCTCTGTACTTTCATCCCATTTGTTTTTATAACTATTTGCAATTTTTTACTTGTATGTCAAATCTTTATCTAATTGTTTTTTTATTCTCTGTAAGCATTGTACTTTTTGTATATTAAATCTAACAATTTAATATTTCTGTTGTTATTGCTCTAAAACAAATTCATTGGCTGTTTGGAAGAGACAGATTGCTTGGCTGAATCTTTAGAAACCAGTGTGTGAAGGGTTAACTGTCTAGTTACCAGAGCACAGAGTGTGTACAATTGGGTGATTAAGTTATAGGTTTGCTATGGGCCTTATTCGTAGCTGGTGGCAGTTGCTGAGAGGTGTGAAGCCTGCGTTTGTGTTGGGACAGGACCAGCTAAATCTGTAGCCTTAGAGAAAGAGGTGTGAGATTTGGGCTGGAATCCTGTATGTTCCCCTACAGTAAGCTTCCAAGTCACAAGTGCGCAGAGGGCGGTTTGTGACTGATAAAGGGGGTCAGGAGCGGTTTCCTGACAAAATAGAGGTGATATATTGTATGACTGTTGGAATATATGATAAGATATCTAATCAGGGAGTAGCTAGTGGGGCTTATTCCTGACAAAGGATGAATGACGGCCAAGCACCCAGTTGTCTAAATAGGATTCTTCAGATCATGAATTTTTGTAAGTGATACAAAGGTTTATTCAGCAGAAAGTCAGAACCCTTATCCGATTCGCAGCTCAGGGCTGTAAGCACAACAAGGAACACACCTAAATTCAAAACATTTATATGACTCTCCAGCAGGGTCACAATGATTAGCAGTTCTGTATATGTGTGCTGGAAGTTCTTATCAGTAAGAAACAAGACCATATATAGTAATGAAAGAATTAATTTGTTGTCAGTCATGTAGGCTGTAGATGTGTCTTCTGCCACGTACATATTCTTGAATACTATTTCATGTCCAAAAATCAGCAGCAACTTCAATAAGTGGTTAGGAAACTGCTGCTTGGCATTAAACCTTGGTCTGATAAACATTACATTGAAACAGTATTGTTACATAAAGATTACTGATACATAATCTGAGCAGCTATTCTCCCAGTATGCAGCACAACACTTACTCCAATATAATGCACACATCACATAACAATCTTTCCCAAGTCACCATATCCACACACACGCTCAATACTAACCACCACATAATTATCTACAATTCCCATGTAACAATATTTAGAGTATTAGTTTATAATCAGCCTTATATGGAAGCCAGTTCTGTGTAAATCCATGTGGTGAGTTGAGGGGAATGTAATAGATGGATGTGGTCTTTTCAGAGTCCATCCATCTTTTCTCCAATTGTTACAGCTCACACTTGTGGGCGGAGCCTCTGCACAGGAAGTAGAATGGTCTTTAGTCTAAAAACTGGTTTTTTTAGGCTAAACAGTGTATCAGCACACTTTGTGCAATACCACAATAGTGACCCCACCTCACTCAAGTTCCTGGGAATCAAAAAGGTTAGACAAAAATGAAGGGGTGGAAATTTTACAGCCAAGATTTCAAGGGAAGTGGCAAGGTGGATATACGACCTAGGGTCCCTAGCCCCATATGGCCTAAATTTAGACTTTGACCTAGGGAGTTTACTTGAAAACTAAACTTCATCCTTACAACCCGGGAACACCTATATATATTTTCGTACATTACCTGCATTTAAGGTAGGCTCGCTCTGTATACTCCCATCTGTTCTATCTGTATTAGGAGCCCGCCTGTGACAGGATGGACCGCCTATGCCACCCTGTCTGCTGCTGCTGGGAACCGGCTGAGCTTACTTTGCCACTGTTCCCTTTCAATATCCCAAGTGTATCCTCCTGCCGCAGTAGGAGGGGCTTACAATGCTGCTACCACTGGACTCCTTACCGCCATCCAGTACCGGGTTTCTTCTGGGTAACTGACGCTGCGAGTGTACCCCCTTGCTGAAACAGCTGGTACTCCTGACCTCTTACTATGGATCAGGGTTGCTGTGAATGGATCCCCTCTGGCCTATCACATGGACCAGGCCTGCAGGGTAGCAGGCAGAGCGTTGGTAGCAGAAAAGCTGGGTCCAAACCTCAGAAACAGCCGGGAACGGCTTAGATTTTGGGTCTAATATGTAGGTCAGAGGATTTTCAGCATGGAAGATATTTTAAAGCAGGTCTTTGAAGCAATTGATGTTTATTTGCAATCACACTGATTGGAGGTATCAGTGCTAAGGTCAGATGAAATCAGAACAACAACTTTTAATACAAAAAGTGCTATTTTAATACACATTTGAACACAGCCTCACTGGATAAGCTGCCCCCTCGAGGTCTGAGTCATTTTTAGAATCAGGATGCAATTTGTTTATCCAAACATGGATTTACATACAATTCAAAGCTAACCGTATCTGTGATTTCCTAAAACCTTGCTGTGATTTCCTGCATCTTAATTTTGGACACAGTGGATATCTGACAGCAGTATAATTACCCCTTCCTTTCCCTTAGGAGGTATTGGACACTCACATCAAAAGGTCTAATCAACATAAGATTAGCATGGGTGCTTTCTTACAACAGTTGCAGAATACACATTTCCTCCATGTTTGTTTGATGAAGGCGTTGTTGGCCCTATGTGGCTTCTCCAGAGATGTGATGGGGATGGAGAGTCTTTGGCAATGTACAGATTAAGAAAGGTACAATACTAGAACCAAAACAAACATACTGGGAGAAAAGGTGCTTAGATTAGATTATTCTAGGATGTTGTCAACTGTGTTTACATGGTACTGATACATTGAAATAGATTGAATGGTAAATGATGGATACTGTACTTTACATTAAGATCAATGTGTGCTGTGACTGTGCCTGGATTGTGTTTCATAAATAGGAATTGTATGCATTGTGTACAAAATTGTGAGATAGCAGATGTGATTATGGTAGAACAATATAGGTGGAATAATACTGCATAGATTGTGGGCTTGTTTTGGAACATGAGTTTGTATGCAGACAATACACAATAGCGTTCATAGCAGGAGATACTGTGCTGGTAGGGATCATACAGTGCTCATAGAAGTGTCTGCTTATAGGAATTGGTTTGGAATTTATAGAGGTGAATGGTTATATAGCTGCATGTAATGCTGCTGTTCTGTGTTATCAGATAAGGACAGTGTGTTAGATTTAATCCGTCCATGCTTTCCTGATGGCTGACCTAGTGCCATGCTGATTGGTAACCCCTACAATGCTGTATGCACTATGCTGCATTGTACCCATTCCTACACTGCACTATATCTCCTGCAATGCTGTATACACTATGCTGCACTGTACCCATTCCTACACTGCACTATATCTCCTGCAATGCTGTATGCACTATGCTGCACTGTACTATATCTCCTGCAATGCTGTATACACTATGCTGCATTGTACCCATTCCTACACTGCACTATATCTCCTGCAATGCTGTATGCACTATTCTGCACTGTACCCATTCCTACACTGCACTATATCTCCTGCAATGTTGTATGCACTATGCTGCACTGTATCCATTCCTACACTGCACTATATCTCCTGCAATGCTGTATGCATTATGCTGCATTGTACCCATTCCTACACTGCACTATATCTCCTGCAATGCTGTTTGCACTATGCTGCACTGTACCCATTCCCACACTGCACTATATCTCCTGCAATGTTGTATACACAATGCTGCACTTTACCCATTCCCACACTACACTATATCTCCTGCAAAGCTGTATGCACTATGCTGCACTGTATCCATTCCTACACTGTACTATATCTCCTGCAATGCTGTATGCACTATGCTGCATTGTACCCATTCCTACACTGCACTATATCTCCTGCAATGCTGTATGCACTATTCTGCACTGTACCCATTCCTACACTGCACTATATCTCCTGCAATGTTGTATGCACTATGCTGCACTGTATCCATTCCTACACTGCACTATATCTCCTGCAATGCTGTATGCATTATGCTGCATTGTACCCATTCCTACACTGCACTATATCTCCTGCAATGCTGTTTGCACTATGCTGCACTGTACCCATTCCCACACTGCACTATATCTCCTGCAATGTTGTATACACAATGCTGCACTTTACCCATTCCCACACTACACTATATCTCCTGCAAAGCTGTATGCACTATGCTGCACTGTATCCATTCCTACACTGCACTATATCTCCTGCAATGCTGTATGCACTATGCTGCACTGTACCCATTCCTACACTGTACTATATCTCCTGCAATGCTGTATGCACTATACTGCACTGTATCCATTCCTACACTGCACTATATATCCTACAATGCTGTATAAACTTTGCTGCACTGTACCCATTCCTACACTGCACTATATCTCCTGCAATGCTGTATGCACTATGCTGCACTGTACCCATTCCTACACTGTACTATATCTCCTGCAATGCTGTATACACTATGCTGCACTGTACCCATTCCTACACTGCACTATATCTCCTGCAATGCTGTATGCACTATGCTGTATTGTACCCATTACTACACTGCACTATATCTCCTGCAATGCTGTATGCACTATGCTGTATTGTACCCATTACTACACTGCACTATATCTCTTGCAATGCTGTATACACTATGCTGCATTGTACCCATTCCTACACTGCACTATATCTCCTGCAATGCTGTATGTACTATGCTGCATTGTACCCATTCCTACACTGCACTATATCTCCTGCAATGTTGTATGTACTATGCTGCATTGTACCCATTCCTACACTGCACTATATCTCCTGCAATGCTGCATACACTATGCTGCACTGTACCCATTCCTACACTGTACTATATCTCCTGCAATGCTGTATGCACTATGCTGCACTGTACCCATTCCTACACTGCACTATATATCCTGCAATGCTTTATAATGCTGCATTGTACCCATTCCTTCACTGCACTATATCTCCTGCAATGCTGTATGCACTATGCTGCATTGTACCCATTCCTACACTATATCTCCTGCAATGCTGTATGCACTATGCTGCATTGTACCCATTCCTACACTATATCTCCTGCAATGCTGTATGCACTATGCTGTATTGTACCCATTCCTACACTGCACTATATCTCCTGCAATGCTGTATGTACTATGCTGTACTGTACCCATTCCTACACTGCACTATATCTCCTGCAATGCTGTATGTACCATGCTGCACTGTACCCATTCCTACACTGCACTATATATCCTGCAATGCTGTATTCACTATGCTGCACTTTCCCCATTCCTACACTGCACTATATCTCCTGCAATGTTGTATGCACTATGCTGCACTGTACCCATTCCTACACTGCACTATATCTCCTGCAATGCTGTATACACTATGCTGCATTGTACCCATTCCTACACTGCACTATATCTCCTGCAATGCTGTATGCATTATGCTGCATTGTACCCATTCCTACACTGCACTATATCTCCTGCAATGCTGTATGCACTATGCTGCATTGTACCCATTCCTACACTATATCTCCTGCAATGCTGTATGCACTATGCTGCATTGTACCCATTCCTACACTATATCTCCTGCAATACTGTATGCACTATGCTGTATTGTACCCATTCCTACACTGCACTATATCTCCTGCAATGCTGTATGTACTATGCTGCACTGTACCCATTCCTACACTGCACTATATCTCCTGCAATGCTGTATGCACTATGCTGCACTGTACCCATTCCTACACTGTACTATATCTCCTGCAATGTTGTATGCACTATGCTGCACTGTATCCATTCCTACACTGCACTATATCTCCTGCAATGCTGTTTGCACTATGTTGCACTGTACCCATTCCTACACTGCACTATATCTCCTGCAATGTTGTATACACAATGCTGCACTTTACCCATTCCCACACTGCACTATATCTCCTGCAATGTTGTATACACAATGCTGCACTTTACCCATTCCCACACTGCACTATATCTCCTGCAATGCTGTATGCACTATGCTGCACTGTATCCATTCCTACACTGCACTATATCTCCTGCAATGCTGTATGCACTATGCTGCACTGTACCCGTTCCTGCACTGTACTATATCTCCTGCAATGCTGTATGCACTAAGCTGCACTGTATCCATTCCTACACTGCACTATATCTCCTACAATGCTGTATAAACTTTACTGCACTGCACCCATTCCTACACTGCACTATATCTCCTGCAATGCTGTATGCACTATGCTGCACTGTACCCATTCCTACACTGCACTATACCTCCTGCAATGCTGTATACACTATGCTGCACTGTACCCATTCCTACACTGTACTATATCTCCTGCAATGCTGTATACACTATGCTGCACTGTATCTCCAGCAATGCTGTATGCACTATGCTGTATTGTACCCATTAATACACTGCACTATATCTCCTGCAATGCTGTATACACTATGCTGCATTGTACCCATTCCTACACTGCACTATATCTCCTGCAATGTTGTATGTACTATGCTGCATTGTACCCATTCCTACACTGCACTATATCTCCTGCAATGCTGTATGCACTATGCTGCATTGAACCCATTCCTACACTGCACTATATCTCCTGCAATGCTGTATACACTATGCTGCACTGTACCCATTCCTATACTGCACTATATCTCCTGCAATGCTGTATGCACTATGCTGCACTGTATCCATTCCTACACTGCACTATATCTCCTACAATGCTGTATGCATTATGCTGCATTGTACCCATTCCTACACTGCACTATATCTCCTGCAATGCTGTATGCACTATGCTGCACTGTACCCATTCCTACACTGCACTATACCTCCTGCAATGCTGTATACACTATGCTGCACTGTACCCATTCCTACACTGTACTATATCTCCTGCAATGCTGTATACACTATGCTGCACTGTATCTCCAGCAATGCTGTATGCACTATGCTGTATTGTACCCATTAATACACTGCACTATATCTCCTGCAATGCTGTATACACTATGCTGCATTGTACCCATTCCTACACTGCACTATATCTCCTGCAATGTTGTATGTACTATGCTGCATTGTACCCATTCCTACACTGCACTATATCTCCTGCAATGCTGTATGCACTATGCTGCATTGAACCCATTCCTACACTGCACTATATCTCCTGCAATGCTGTATACACTATGCTGCACTGTACCCATTCCTATACTGCACTATATCTCCTGCAATGCTGTATGCACTATGCTGCACTGTAACCATTCCTACACTGCACTATATCTCCTACAATGCTGTATGCATTATGCTGCATTGTACCCATTCCTACACTGCACTATATCTCCTGCAATGCTGTATGCACTATGCTGCACTGTATCCATTCCTACACTGCACTATATATCCTGCAATGCTGTATGCATTATGCTGCACTGTACCCATTCCTACACTGTACTATATCTCCTGCAATGATGTATGCACTATGCTGCACTGTACCCATTCCTACACTGCACTATATATCCTGCAATGCTGTATAATGCTGCATTGTACCCATTCCTTCACTGCACTATATCTCCTGCAATGCTGTATGCACTATGCTGCATTGTACCCATTCCTACACTATATCTCCTGCAATGCTGTATGCACTATGCTGTATTGTACCCATTCCTACACTGCACTATATCTCCTGCAATGCTGTATGTACTATGCTGCACTGTACCCATTCCTACACTGCACTATATCTCCTGCAATGTTGTATGCACTATGCTGCACTGTACCCATTCCTACACTGCACTATATCTCCTGCAATGCTGTATACACTATGCTGCACTGTACCCATTCCTACACTGCACTATATCTCCTGCAATGCTGTATACACTATGCTGCTGTCACTGTTACAAACAGAAGTACAGCTAGGAGTCACGAATATGGTGAAAACACTCTGTGTTTATTTGCAGACAAGTATAAATAACAGGTAGTCAGGAGTAGTGGTAATTACCAGGTGCAGGCTGATGCAGGAAATAATATAAATGTCCAGAAACAAGCAGGTACACAGCTAATGCAGGGAAGCAGGGGTATGAACAGATTCCAGGCAGCATGAATCAGAGGAGCAAGGCAGGAGGAAGAATCCACAGGTAACACAGGCTATGACATCAGAATAGGACAACAATAACCAGCCATGTGTGCTGGGAGTGACAGGTATATAAAGGGAAAACCACACCCAGGTGCATGGGATAATTGGTGAACATGAAGGTTAACCCCTAATGCACACAATAAGGCACAATAGCAGCACCTCTGGTGAATAGAGGTACTGCCAATACAAATATAATAATAATAATGACAAAAAGGCAGGAGCTGCCATGCAAAGCAGCATGTAATGCATAAGCTGTAGGCAGATCGTGACAGCTGCACTGTACCCATTCCTACCCTGCACTATATCTCCTGCAATGCTGTATGTACTATGCTGCATTGTACCCATTCCTACACTGCACTATATCTCCTACAATGCTGTATCCACTATGCTGCACTGTACCCATTCCTACACTGCACTAGATCTCCTGCAATGCTGTATGCGCTATGCTGCATTGTACCCATTCCTACACTGCACTATATCTCCTTCAATGCTGTATGCACTATGCTGCATTAAATGCATTCTTACACCGCACAATATCTCGGTCAATGCTGTATGCGCTATGCTGCATTGTACCCATTCCTACACTGCACTATAACTCCTGCAATGCTGTATGCGCTATGCTGCATTGTACCTATTCCTACACTGCACTATATCTCCTGCAATGCTGTATGCGCTATGCTGCATTGTACCCATTCCTACACTGCACTATATCTCCTGCAATGCTGTATGCACTATGCTGCATTGTACCCATTCCTACACTGCACTATATCTCCTGCAATGCTGTATGCGCTATGCTGCATTGTACCCATTCCTACACTGCACTATATCTCCTGCAATGCTGTATGCGCTATGCTGCATTGTACCTATTCCTACACTGCACTATATCTCCTGCAATGCTGTATGCATTATGCTGCATTGTACCCATTCCTACACTGCACTATATCTCCTGCAATGCTGTATGCACTATGCTGCATTGTACCCATTCCTATACTGCACTATATCTCCTGCAATGCCGTATTGTACCCATTCCTACACTGCACTATATCTCCTGCAATGCTGCATGCACTATGCTGTATTGTACCCATTCCTACACTGCACTGTATCTCCTGCAATGCTGTATAATTCTGGGACTGTGCATATTATTTATGGGATACAGTGTGGATAATGTAAACAGGATTATGGTGTTTTAAATTATACATTTGTCATATAGTGAAGAATTAGTGCTGATTTTGTGTGGATTGTATATATATCATGTATATCTGAATAGCAGTGCATTTATATATTGGAATATATGTATGATAATAGGAGCTAATGAGATCCCCATACATACATAAAGAATATTTTACACATTTATAAGATAGAGTAAGGAAAAATTAATATAAGTTAATGAACCTACACACAGATTGTCATATATGTTGAACTATTATATGCACTGTGTGTAAGATTATGTTATTAAAAATATATTGTAACATTATTATAAGTAAATGTTTTTCATACAAATATCTGCATTTTCACTATGGGTTTTATACTGCCTTTAGAAAGTAAATATTATATAGAGGAATCTGAGAATTAAATGTTAATATAGTATAAAGGACTGGAGTAGGTGTGGCTTATGAAATATAAAAGTGCGTGGCTATGTAATGAGGCTATCCAGGTACAGGATCCGAAGATATTACGTACACAGTTTCGCGGGTAATACACACACACAATATATATATATATATATATATATATATATATATATATATATATATATACATATATATATACACATATATATATATATATATATATATATATACATATATACATATATATATATATATACACATACATACACACATACACACACAATTATCACACGTATATACACACACAGACCCTTTTTTACTTTAATCAACTGCTATATCATCTATTTTAATCAACTGATTTCACAATATTTGGAGTAACACAGCAAACTTGTTTCATATCCAATTGTTTTGTCATATGTGAATTTTTTCATTTACAAAAAGTTTTGATTTCTTTGTAAAACATTTCCCACACTCAGAACATGCAAACAATTTCTCACATGTGAGTTCTCTGATGTTCAACAAGACTTGATTTATGTGTAAAACATTTCCCACACTCAGAACATGTAAATGGTTTCTCACCTGTGTGAGTTCTGTGATGTTTCACAAGAAATAATTTACGTGTAAAACATTTCCCGCACTCAGAACATGGAAACAGGTTGACACCTGTGTGAGTTCTCTGATGTTCAACAAGACCTGATTTATATGTAAAACATTTCCCACACTCAGAACATGGAAATGGCTTCTCACCTGTGTGAGTTTTCTGATGTTCAACAAGACCTGATTTATATGTAAAACATTTCCCACACTCAGAACATGTAAATGGTTTCTCACCTGTGTGAGTTCTCTGATGGTTAACAAGCGATAATTTACGTGTAAAAGATTTCCCACACTCAGAACATGTAAATGGTTTCTCACCTGTGTGAGTTCTCTGATGTGTAATAAGTTGTGATTTGACAATAAACCATTTTTCACATTCAGAACATGTAAACAGTTTCTCACCTGTGTGAGTTCTCTGATGTTTCACAAGATATAATTTACATGTAAAACATTTCTCGCACTGAGAACATGGAAATATTTTATCATCTGCTTGAGCTGTACTATATGTAATAACATCTATGTTATCAGGAGAATATTCCTCATGATTAGAGGAATCAGATGATTTGTCTGCTCTGAGAAGTATTGGATGTATATTTAGGGTATTGGGGATTCCTCCTGAAGAATCATGTTTGATGTTGTTATCTTCTATCTCAAAATCCGTAGACAAAATTAATTTTCCATCTAAGATATTCCTGTGTTTGCATCCATCTGCTGGAAATAAAATAAATGTATGAAAAAGAGGATTTTTACTCACCATAAAATCTGTTTCTCTGACTCCATTGGGGGACACTGCGATACATTGAGGTAGTGTAGGTGGAATAGGAGCTAAGGCAATTTAAATCTTAAATTAAAGGTTAGCACCTCCTCTACTATGCTCCTCCCATGGGAGACATCTTCAGTTTTATAACAAAGCCCTGAAGAGAGGGACTAAGCAGGCGTAACAACAACATACCTAGATCATAACCAACTAGCAGACAGAGCAAGGGGAGGGTGCGCAGGGTCCCCAATGAAGTCAGAGAAACAGATTTTAAAGTGAGTAAAAATCCTCTTTTCTCTTTGCTACCATTGGGGGATACTGCAATACATTAGGAACATACCCAAGATGCCCCTTAGGGAGGGATTGCTCTGAAATTATGAGACTACGTAGCCAAGGTATACATGGTGGGATGTAAACCCTGGCAACCCACCAGAAAGGCGCGGACGGCCGACCACACAGTAACCCGGAACAACAGAGTTTGCCTAAGCAACTAAATACGACACCTAGGAAGCACAAACCGCCCCCTGAAGAAACAGACTACCCAACCGGCACAAGTGTAGCCCACTAAGGGAAGCCAACCACTTGGAAGGTATCCAACCAGACTAGAGTGCGCATGTGCTGGTCACCCACGTTTGTGTACACCAAACTGAAGGACCCATCCTGTGATCACAACCTGCACTAGCTCGAGGGAATAAAACCCCTAGCCCGTGGAAACACGGTATCTGGAGTCCCGTTGCCAAGCCATCAACAAAGCAGGCAGTTCCAAGACCACGAATAACGCAAGGTGGACTGATGGCCAACCCCAGGATGCCAAAGAACCATGCCGATGCAGCCAGACCAGAGCCCCGAAGGAAGCCACCAATAGAAGCATCAGTAACACCCACAGGAGCATGATAAGCAATAGAAATATGATGCCCCAGAAAACAGTAACAGACCGTCATGCACCCGTGTGCACTGCCTTGAGGTTCGTGGACCTTAATACCTTATGTGAGGAACCAAGAAGAACAGACACAAGCCCTTAGAATACTTCTAGCAGACCCCAGCGTGAACCAGCTGATCTACCACCTCTGTGTGAAGAGATCACTGACCAGAGGGAACCTGCTGCGGCCAAATATGACACTCATCCAACTCCCAGAACTCCAGCACTGGGAGAACTGTGGCTGAGGTCCTCTGGACCTGCACCTGGTATACCGTCCAGGAACTCTATAGCTTTTAGAGGTCGCTATAGTCATGTTGCTGTGAGCCCTATCTGGATATAGTAACCGCCAAGCAAGCGACGACAGAGAGGAAAAGGAAAAAGGATCTGCCTGGCCAGCTGAAGGGTGGAACTGGAATATATCTAATATGCGGGTTATTTGCTATAGTTATTAGCTGAAGCAGACCTGAATACTTTGTGCCAGAGAAAACCCCTGGAACCCAGACCTTAGCAACGTCATGTACCGGAGAAGAGACAGGTCCGGGCTGTCCAGGATATCCACTGACCTGGTCATAATTAAAAGGCTGGGGCCCTCCAGGAGGAACAACAAGAGGACACAGTACCAAAGATCCCTAAGAAGAACCTCTGTCGTTGAATTTAGGAAGACTGGGGGAAATAGAGAAACCCGCTGTCTCTACCCAGAAACACTGTCAAAAAGGCAGAAGGTGACCGCAGATGATACAACGATCTCCCCATTGGCACTATATTTATGCCCCGAGAGTGAGAGAGGTGTAATGATGGAGAGAGGTTTGGCGAAGACCCATGGGTTAGGAACAGGCTGAGACGGGGCAAACCTGACACTCACTGCGTCCATCGTGAACTGCAATGGAAGTAAACTCAGAAAACCCCTTCAATATGGGAACGTGAAGTAAGATAACGTCCACTTCCAGGGAGGTAAGGAACACCTAATCTCATCAGGTCAGTGTACACTGAATGTACCAACGTTAGTTATTGGAAGCAACTTTCATCCACCTGAAGGAATGGACGAATCGAGACCTGGGCCAAGTCGGTGTTGCATCTCTGACAGGCATAAGGAGCTCTTGTCCTCTGAAGGTACAGTAAAGAACACTACAGGTCTCAGGAAACAGTATAACTTCAGAAAACTCTTAGAACCGGCATCAGTTGTCCAGGAACGTAATCTAAGGAACGCCAATCCGCCAAAATATAGTAACGAAACCAGGGGGGGGGAAAAAGACAACATCCAAGACGCCTGCTTTTAATCATACCAAAAGTGTATGAACCACTAAAAAAACACAGCATAGGCCCAACCTCGTGTGAGCAGTGGAAAATTATGCTGCTCGAGTCTGAAGAGTTGTAATCATCCCAGAGACCCAACAGATTTAACAAATGGGCCTTGTCACATGTGCAGGTTTAAGGAATACATTTCTACCCTGGTACCCGCATTGACCTGGAGCATGGCTGCTTCCCAGCATTGTAATGGAGCTAGCGAGGTGGCAACAGGAGGACGTACCCTCGGAGGAGCTCGTCCTTATTTGAATTTTCTTAAGGAAAGAAGAAATTAAAGTTTTCCAAGCAATTGAAACAGACAGCCTAGGCTGAGGAGACGGTGTAAACAGTACATCTGATAACTTTGACTCATATAGAGGAAATTAGAGGAATTAGGCTCTCAGTACCCAGCCATACACACTGTGTATCTTATAGGAATCTCCTTCCCCACAAGTATTCTTCCCCCAGACTCGTAAAGCCTGCCGCCGGAGCCCCGTGGGTGGTGACCATGAAGAGCTGGCAGGCAGCAGGGGAGAAGGAAGCCCAACAGGCTACACTCCCTCAATGAGTGACCCAGGTGAAAGTGGCCGAAAGGGCGTTTCACCCCTGGGGAGGTGTCCCTAATAAGTCAGAATGGGAAATAAACATTAAATGAAAAACATTAAAATATATAATACAGGGCAGGAGCCCTTAAAAAGAAACCCTACTCCTGCGGCACTTTACTAAAGCTGAAGATAGCTCCCATGGGAGGGGCATAGTAGGGGAGGAGCTGTGCTTCAATTTAAGATTTAAAGTGCCCTAGCTCCAATTCCACCCACTATACCCAAATATATCGCAGTGTCCCCCAATGGTAGGAAAGAGAAACACCCATTTTATTTTACATTGAGAAACATATTATAATGCACAACATTTTCACACTATGAGTAAGTTGAACAGCTGTTTAATTTCAATTTGCAAACTACAAACACTTCATTATAATTAAAAAACTGCATAAACAAGCACACTGCATAAACCCAGCCACAGTGACATGAACATTGCATCCAGCTTGGACAATTGCAGTCAAAACGCAGACATTGGCGACTAACAGTTCCTAAGCATACACATTGCCCAGCTAGCATCCTAGAACAGGAAGACTCATTAGCTAGGGACATTGTCCAACTAGACGCTACCCTCACACATAGACACTGGAGCCTCAAAAGTAGAGTAGACATTGGATAAATTAGCAGCGAGTCCTAAATATGGGTTTACACTACTCTTAGGTGTCATCCTTGCACAGAGCAGAGGAGAGTGTCAGGACAGAGTAAGAGTATGGAGCAGAGCACAGATGGGCAACAGCACAAAGTAAAGTATAAGGGCCAAGCACGGTACACTCAGATCAGCAGAATAAAGAGCAACTGTACAGAGCATCCAAGCACGTAGATTGGAGGTGAGCTATTGTGCAACGACGTCTGTGTGCGAGAAGGTGGAGTTTGTGTGAAGTAGCACAATAAGACTTTCCTCTGGTCTACAAACTTTCAAGCGTTCTCTGAAAACCCACCTCTTCAGACAAGCTTATAATATTCCACAACCACCCTCTTAATCTCATTAGGCTACCCTATTACCACCCTTTACACAATTCCCACAAGATAACAACCCTCTGACCCCAGACCAACAGTGCTTTGTGAATGGATCACATTTTATCCTTTGCAATCTGGCTGGACCAATATGCAGTACGTTGATTTAACCTCATGTATTTGACACTCATTGTCCCATAGATTGTAAGCTTGCGAGCAGGGACCTCTCACCTCCTTGTCTGTTTTACCCAATATTGTTTATTAGTTTGTCTCCTATTGTGAAGTGCTATGGAATTTCCAGGCGCTATATAAATAAATGTTAATGATGTAATTGTGATGGGGTGTATGTGATCTTAGAGGGAGGAGAATAATCTCATATTCTGCATTAGTATTAAAGTGATAAAATACAGATGAGGATCAAATATTCATGGTGATGTCACATGTGGTAGTACAGGGAGATAGTTATGGATACTGTCACAGGAGGAAATGTACAGGAGGTTCATGGGTAAATTCATGGAGTCTGACGGACATCCCTTGAGATACAAAAGAGAGTGGGAGGAGGAGACTGCTCAGATCTCCGGGCTGGTAACACACAATGAAATGATGTGAGGAGGAGACTGGTCAGATCTCTGGGCTGGTAGCACACAATGATATGATGTGAGGAGGAGACTGGTCAGATCTCTGGGCTGGGAGCACACAATGATATGATGTGAGGAGGAGACTGGTCAGATCTCTGGGCTGGTAGCACACAATGATATGATGTGAGGAGGAGACTGGTCAGATCTCTGGGCTGGTAGCACACAATGATATGATGTGAGGAGGAGACTGGTCAGGTCTCTGGGCTGGTAGCACACAATGATATGATGTGAGGAGGAGAGTGGTCAGATCTCTGGGCTGGTAGCACACAATGATATGATGTGATAAGGAGACTAGTCAGATCTCTGGGCTGGTAACACACAATGATATGATGTGAGGAGGAGACTGGTCAGATCTCTGGGCTGGTAGCACACAATGATATGATGTGAGGAAGAGACTGGTCAGATCGCTGGGCTGGTAACACACAATGATATGATGTGAGGAGGAGACTGGTCAGATCTCTGGGCTGGTAGCACACACTGATATGATGTGAGGAGGAGACTGATCAGATCTCTGGGCTGGTAGCACACAATGATATGATGTGAGGAGGAGACTGGTCAGATCTCTGGGCTGGTAACACACAATGATATGATGTGGGGAGGAGACTGGTCAGATCTCTGGGCTGGTAGCACACAATGATATGATGTGAGGAGGAGACTGGTCAGGTCTCTGGGCTGGTAGCACACAATGATATGATGTGAGGAGGAGACTGGTCAGATCTCTGGGCTGGGAGCACACAATGATATGATGTGAGGAGGAGACTGGTCAGATCTCTGGGCTGGTAGCACACAATGATATGATGTGAGGAGGAGACTGGTCAGATCTCTGGGCTGGTAGCACACAATGATATGATGTGAGGAGGAGACTGGTCAGATCTCTGGGCTGGTAGCACACAATGATATGATGTGAGGAGGAGAATAGGAGTCTAATATGGGCTGATGGCTTCTGACTCCCCCACTGGACAGATTTTCCTCATTAGTTTGTACTGACAGAGGAGGGTGTAGAATAAATGATTGTTTTAGTGACCGAATAAGCAGAACATGTGACTCTTTTCTGTAATAAGTGTTTATTACTCACCTCTGCTGATATCTGTAGGGATTTCCTCCTCCTTACATTGCTGATCACCCCTCACATACGTCTCTTCCTCTCCCTCTGTAATTTCTACTTTAATATCAGTCAGGACATCATCCTAAATAGCCAACAAAATAGAAATATCATAATTAATATCATCTGATTGAATCATTTGAGATGAAACAGAAGAATATCAATGTGTAGGATCCACAGAGCTTTTTACAGATCATACAATGTAAAGTCATTTTGGGTTTTGGTGGGATGCTAAAATCTACCTGATAATCCTGTGGGATCCTGGTATTTTCCTCTGTACAATCCTGTGAATAAAGAGGACAGAGATCTCTCTCTGGGGTATTTCTGTTACTGGGTCCATCTGTAGGGAACACACAGTGACTGAGTACATTGCTTATATATGATTATCAGATGATGTGTATCTAGGTGGCCCTCAAAACTGCTCTCTCCTTTTACAATAAATGAAAGTCTCCTCTTACCCCGTGATGTGAGGGGCCGGTGATTCTCCATCTTCACGTCCTCGTACAGACCGTTGGGCCCTTCTAATTTCTCCCACTCCTCCTCCTGACACTTTATAGGAACCTGACATACACAATGACACAGTCATCATCCAGACACATCCCATAATGTTTAGTCACACAAAAAAGAAAGAAGGAAAATCTGTACGGAGGGCACTCAATGGATTGTAATAAATTAATAAGTGACTTTTATTAATATGCATTAAAATCTGTTATTAAATGAGGAATAATATGTCCTCCCAAATTGAAAACCATTTTTATTAGCAGAATATTAAAATGAAATTAATAATTAAACTTCTTTTGAAACCAATCTGTTAAAAATAGCAATATTTGCTATACCATACCACTGCAGGATTCAGTATATAGTATTCAGTGGATTGTATTAATCTGTACTCCTAAACTCAATATTCTATTTACTATTACAAGGCAAGTCTAAACGGGGCTATGAACTGATAATATGAATCATTGGATCATATTGATGAATGTTTAGTATATTACTCATATCAACGGAGTCTAGGTAATAAGCCCCTCCCCTGAACCTCACTCCATTATAACTAACTAATCGGGGGATAAAACTATAATAGGATCACAGTGTACCGTACTATAAAAGTATAATAGCTCTAAGCGGGTAGTTGTCCTTATTTATAACTGTGATTATACAGATCACTAATTATGAGAGTGATATGAAACTATAAATCGCTGCATATATAGATAATGTACAGATGGTACTTGCACGATACCTCCTCTTATTGCAGCTACATAATCACCCATGCTGGCTAATTAAAGTTGTCACGGTAACATTTATCTTAATACTGATAAGGCAATAGCAGCTTTCCACAAGATCCGCACATTAGGATGTCTCAACTTTAAACAGGATCTGTGTATTAGTCAATAATTTTCCTTCTTTCTTTTATGTATGACTATATGTTGCACATGTGGAGCTGCACCTTCCCTTAAGAGCTCTGACATCCAAGTTTATAAATACATCCCGTTTAAATGCAATAATTTACGGGATACTGGATTCACCCAGTGCGGTACATGAATATTTGGTTACATCCCCTAATGTTACCGTATAATGTCCCATTCCCAGCAGTCACCTCTCCAGTCACCGGCTGAATGATCTTGTTGGTCAGTTCCAGGATATTCTGGTCAATGTTTCCCTCATGTATCAGTGAGTGAGGTTCAGGCACCGTGATGGGGCTCTGGGTCCTGCTCAATCCTCCTGACACACAGGGGCGGCTCCTGGGTGTCACACACTCACCAGGTCTCTTTATCACTGCTGTGTAATCCTGTGTATGGAGAGAGACATCAAGGTAAATGAAGATCCATGTATTTGGAATATTATTTAGGGGTTAATTGTGTAAAATATACAATATTGTTATAATGGGCTATATGTAACTGTTTCCTATATACAGGAAAGTAGAGTGTATACAGCATTTACACCTCCTGTAGCTCCGACCACATTCAGTGGTCCCACCGATCCGAGTCCTCTATCTACAGCCGCCCCCCACGGATGTATCATATGCTATAAACAAATTACTGCAAACAGTAAGATGAGTCAGAGGTGGGGGCTTGTAGTAGTCAGAGGACTCAGCATGGCCGACCTATGGCAGATAGTAGGTGAGGTAAGTGCTGTATACACTCTAATAGACAGTGCATATAGGAAACAGTGACAGGTAGGTCAGGGGATGTATGTATAAAATAAGCATTTGGAAATCATCCCCGAAATGTAAAACTTAGTAACATCTACAAATGCAGCAAAAGCTGTAAATCCCAAAGTCTCATGGATGTATTAGTGATAGAAAAACAACATACTGTGTCCAATGCAATAAATCCCAACCTCTGTGACGATTCTGGGACTGTCTACCTGCTGCTCATTTACAGCTAATCAGATGAGAAGACAGTCATGTCCCTGTTTTATTATTAATGTTATGAATGATGTCACTGTGACATTCCCAGAATCCCTCACCTCTCCAGTCAGCAGGTAGATGATCTCCAGGGTGAGATTTAATATCCTCTCACTTCTGTCCTTGTCCATCCTCAGGGAATCAGTGATTTACACAGAACGGGTTTCACCTTCAGATGATTTCTAGCAAAATATTCTCTGGTTCCTCACAGCTCAGTGGTCTAGGAATAAATATAATAATTATAATAAAGATCACAGAGTACACATGTAACCTATTAGATATGAAACAATGAGGGTCTTGTGTAGAGTCAGCTGTAAGTGCGGATATTTGGGAGTAAAATACACATATCTGTACTGCGCATGGACACGACAAATACATAAGTGTAAGTCCTATGTAGAGGTAGATGCATCGTACACTTACTGCCCTGTATACTTACAGAGGGGGAGGGAAGGGGCAGGTCAGACATAGGACAAGTACAGTAAGGGCGTTACATGTAACTCACGTAGCATGTAGAGGTGGAAACACCAGCAGATAAGACTGTGTGTTGTGGGTGCTCGACCCCTGGTGGAAGATACGTGCTGATGGGGAACCTCATTAGTGTGTTAGAATGAAACATACACTATGCTGGTAGCGGGAATATCAGGGGGTCAAACATAAAAACCACTACCAGCACTAGGCTATGACATGCTGGTGACACCAGAGCAGGGAAGCTTGCAGCGTGGGTTCCCCCTGCCATAATGCTAACCAACCCGAGCCGATTCAGCACAGATTAAAATCCCTAGGGTAACTGGGTACACAGAAAAATGTGGGCCCCCTCCCCTAGAAAACCAGTCCTGTGCTGAAAGATATCTTGGTTGGTGGGTGGATGCTCAGATAACATTTCAACAAGAACTCAAATATTTTAAGATGTAAATCACCTCTCTTGGATCCACAACCGAGGACCTTTAAAATAAGACGAATGAACGGTGTCGCTCACACACTATTATTGACACAGAAATATAAACAATCCATACAGGAGGAGGAGGGTTCTAAACCAGGTCCAGGAGAAATATTCAAATTAGAGGCAACCCAGAATCCATAGATGCACAGTCTCTCACAGCATCCTTACTAAGACTCTTCAAACATGTGCTCCCTGATGTCAGAGTCTAGGGTTCTCGGATCCTAGTCTGTCAAATTTAAGGCAACTTTACCAGAGGAACGGAGTCTAACGTAGCAGCTGGTCTTCTCCAGGGACCCTCACAAGAAGGTGTGGGTTTAGCGGCTTCCACTGCGCAGGTCGCGCCCCTCTAGAGAGTACTTGGTAGGCTTAGCAGGAAACAGTCAGAGGTAGGACAGAACCAGATGAAGACGACAGGATTGCAGACGGCTGGGAGTACCACAGACAGCCTGCGGGGTGCAGACTACTGCCACTGTAATAGTGGAGAGCGATGAACTTCGGCTGCAGGGTATTACCACTGGAAAGTTGGAGAGCAGTGAGCTGTGGCTGCAGAGTATTACCACTGGAAATGTGAAAAGCGGTGAGTTGCAGCTGCAGGGTATTAGCGCCGGAATGATGGAGAGCGATGAACTGCGGCTGCAGAGTATTACTACTGGAAAGGTGGAGAGTGTTGAGCTGCGGCTGCAGACTATATCTCTGGAATGGTGGAGAGCAATGAACTGCAGCTGCAGGTTATTACCACTGGAATGGTGGAAAGAGATGATTTGCGGCTGCAGAGTATTACCACTCTAATGGTGGAGAGCGGTGAGCTGCGGCTGCAGAGAACAGGTATAGACCTAAAAGAACAGGCACTGGATAGAGGAAGGAGGTGCCTTAAACAGTAGGAGAGCAGAGGAGGACCAATAGGAAGTTTTTAAAGTGAAATCGGGTCTGCGCATGCACAGGACCGCTACACAGATGGCGTCCGGCCAGAGCGGAGAGAGGACGCCGGCGGTCAGGTAAGTGAGCCAGGTCTCGGTTTAGTAGGACTGAAGACCCCTGGGGTATGACACCTGATCTTTATGAGACAGTGAGTGTGCTAGACATAGAGCGCAAAACTCTGAGAGTAAAGTCTCCCACCGACCAAAGTACCAGAGAAATTAGACTCCATTTGTATTACTATAAAGCAAAAGAAGAATGACAATTGCCATCCATGACCGCCCTGTCACTGACATGAAGGACCCCTGGATCTAAAT
Organism: Mixophyes fleayi; assembly: GCF_038048845.1. Lineage (NCBI taxonomy): Eukaryota > Metazoa > Chordata > Amphibia > Anura > Limnodynastidae > Mixophyes > Mixophyes fleayi. The sequence continues at coordinate 7,033,630 of NC_134405.1, forward strand.
TTTCCAAGATCTGACACCTTTAAAAATTCACAAGAAATTAACTGAATTGAAATGAGATGAACTGCAGGGGATCATCAAACTCCTATGAGCTCATAACTACAAATATAAATGGTCCTTCCCTTTCCATCTCTTTAAGTGCTAACAGACACCAAGCCTCTTTATGCTAAAATTAGCAGATGAAGGTCAAATCATTATCTCCAGAGTGGGGATCTCCGCGGACTCCCATCCCAGCAGTCCAGTCTAAGGGTTTTCAACAACAATAACCCAAAAGCTGCCACAACCTGAATGGCAAAATGTCGCTCACAGAGCTTTGTAAGAACTTGATTAACCCCACTTATTATGCACACTTGGTTCCTCCAATCTCATCCTGGACTGATTTTGTTTAACATGAGACATATTCTTAAAAATGTATCCTGCTTCACTGATGTATTCAGAGACCTAATGTAATCACGTGTCCTAGGCTACCTGGATGACATTTTAATCTTCTCTTCTTGCCTCATGACCCACCAGCAACAAGTGAAGGAGGTGCTCAAATGACTACGAGCCAACTAACTATGCAGTAAATTGGATAATGTCAGTTTGAGCAGCCCTCACTACCTTTCCTCGGGTACATTATTTTGGGGACGGGGCTGGAAATGGATCGGTAAACACTAGGCCATCAAAGATTGACCACTGTCCATTGGCCTCTGAGGAAAGGCAGCAATCATAAAAAATGGGGAAGCTGTGCAGGCCTTCAATAACCTGAAAGAGGCCTTCACATCAGCCACCATCCTCAAACAGCCTGACACCTTTCAACACTTCATACTGCAGGTGGATGTGTCCGCCGTTGGTACAGGGGCAGTACTAACCCAGCGGGATACCGTGGGGAAGATTCACCCTTGTGTATACCATTCCCACAAGATGCTGTCCGCAGAGAGGAACTATGGCATAGTGGACAAGGAACTCCTAGCCATCAAGCTGGCTCTCGAGGAGTGGAGACACCTGCTGGGAGGGGGCCCTACACCAGGTGACAGTATTTGCTGATCACAAATGAGCTCCACTACTGTGTAACCTGTGTAGGGAAACTGCGGCCGCACTGAGCAAAACTCCTGAAATAATGAGGAGGGCTGGAGCTGGGTGTCTTTAAAATCACACGTGTTTCGTCCTGGTTGCGGACTGTGTCAGGGATGTGGTGTGACTGTGCAGTAGGAATGGCAGCATGTAAATAGCTTGTGGAAGGGGGAGGTGGGTGCGTGTGGGAGGGGTACAGGGCGGGGGATCAGGACACTCTGTATTGAAGCGTAATGGAGGGGAGAAGATCCTGATGATGTAAATGTCCATGTATGGTGAGGGGCAGTATCTAAGGGACTCCATAGGTGTTTATGGTAAGGACAGGTGGGTCGCTGCAGATATGAGCAGAGGACTCAGACCTGCTCCATTCTGATAGTATGTAGGAAAGACTGTCAGTCATAACCTGCACACAGTGTAATACAGTGTATTAGGCTATATGAGGTGTGAAAGCCCTGTAGGAGATCCTACATGAGAAGTAGGAGCGGCTCCTTACATTGCTAGGATTAGGGGAACAGTTATGGACCTACTGGTTCACAACTTACAGATCATACTATCCAAGTGCTTATCATCATCATTATTTATTTATAAGGGGCCACAGATTCCATAGCCCCGGACAGCGATCTTATATATGTGACAAACATGAATACAATAAGGATTATGACAGATACAAATAATAACATGACATGAATACATTTAAGCATAAAAAACATTTGCAAGGATGGTCTCAATCCAGTATTAGTGGAAGGATCACATACAGACATGACAACAAAGTCGTACAAGAGAGACGGACATGAGGATGAAAGGACCCTGCCTGTGAGAGCTGAAGGGAGACTGTGGCCTTAACGTCATGGTATACATGTGTTATATAATAAAGAGTACAATGCTAACAAATGGTGTCTATATCCTTGACTGTAGGAAGGACTCCTGGTGTTACTACGTTGCAGGCGGTGGTCCCCTGTGTACTGAGTGTAAGAGGGAGACTGGGAATGTGAACGTAACATGGACAGCAGACCCTATACTGTACGTACGATGGAATGGGGTCTATACTGTGACAAATACAAATAGGTGGAACAAAGTATAGTGGAATGGTGCGAGGGGGACTGTGGAATGGTGCAAAAGGGACTGTGGAATGGGCAGACATGGATCACTGTGTCCTTGTGTAAGAACTGTGTTTGTATATGGATGTGGATCTCATGATAGGTGGTGGGTGAGTCTAGTATTAGGTCTGAGGAATAACCACTGGGGGCTTTGCAGCAGAACACAGTCAGATGGTAACAATTGGGATACTGGCTGTGCCTGCGGAGACTGATGGTGCTGAAATGTAGGGTGGGTAGGGAAGTGCTGGTGAATTGAGGGAAAGAAGCTAAAAGTTTATGTTTTGTTGCTGGGGCCCGGCTCGGCTTGCCTTGCCACCGTCCCCTTTCTCCCAAATGCGACATCTAGCCGCAGTAGGAGGGGCTATTGCTGCTGCCACCACTAGGCTCCTTCACTGGCACCTAGAACCACGTCCTTCTGGGTAACTCTCGCTGCTAGTGTACACCCTTGCTGGTTATCCTGACCTGTTGCCTACAGATCAAGGTTGCTGTGGATGGTCCCCCCCCTGGCCTATCACACTGGCCAGAGCTGCAGGTAGCGGGCAGACCGTTGGTACTAGACGCTGGGTTCCAATCTTAGAACAGCCGGATAACAGATTAGATTTAGTCTAATATGCAGGTCACAGGAATTACAGCTGGTGAGTAGGCATCATAGCAGGCTCTTGAAGCAGTAATGTTTATTAGCTCGTGTCCTAATAAGGAGAGTTATTATTATCTTTTATTTATAGGGAGCCACAGTGTCCACAGCGCCGTACATGACATATAGAGAAAACAGTGATCTGTGACACAACATGCTGCATAATACAAACATACTGTATGAATAACAAAACCCAGGTAACATGGTAATACAGATCAAAAAATATCTGGGACAGTGAGAGTGATGGTAGTAATCAGTGAGAATTAAGCCGAAGCTTAAGATCTAGGGAAACAGGCCAAGAGGTACAGAGGGCGATGGAATAATATAAGGAGAACATAAGTAAAGATGGCCCTGCCCCTGAGAGCTTACATCCTAAAGAAAGGGGGGAAGACACAAATAAAGTGGTACTGACTGGGGGGAGAGAGCTGGGACAAGGGAGTTAAGGGTATACTTGAAGCCTGAACATAAATCAGCCTGAAGGGTTTAACAACTTTTACATTGCTGTTAGTGGCAGCACTACGTCTGAGGTTTTCTACTGAATGTTTACCATCAGAATATAACCTTTCTCTAATCCTGCTTTAAACACAATTTAACTTACAAAATTCACATGTATATGTCATCACTTACATAGGGAGTCTACCACCAAGTATAATGACCTCCTCCTGTTTTTCAGGCACAACAGACGGTTTAGACACTCAGCGATGAAAAGGTCTAATTAAATTGAGATTACCCGTCTCCAGACAGTTGCAAAACCCAAACATGACTTACTGCCTCAGAAGTCAGAACATTTCCATACAAAACACATAACAATATAAAAAGATAAGTACATTTGCAAAGATATACAGAGGTGCACTGCACTCCTAATTAAAAAAAATATATCTATAATAAGTCATTTCTACGTAATCCAGCCACTAAGTGATTTATAAATTATTCAGCCACAATGGGTTAATGGATACGAAAAGGCATTGAAGGGGCCAGATATGCACATTGCAGGAAAAGGGTCTTAGGATGAAGGGGGAAGGCTGGACTGCCATCTGGGGTCAGTATTGGTGGACTAGGCAGGTATGACTGTGGGTAATGGAATAGATGTAGGTTGAAGGGGCATAAAGAAAATTGGTGAGGGGAGGTGGGTGTAGCGTTAGGGCTGTGGGAAAGAGACAAAAGGGAACTCTTTATGGGTGTATGGGGTAGGGGTCTGTACCAGGGTGTGGGGGACTACTCTACAGCACTAGATAAATTATGTGCTAGTGGAACTTGGTGAGGGGTGGTAGGGTAGGAGTTGATAGTAGGGGGATGTGGGGTAATGGGGGTAGAAGGAGGGGATGGGGGCTAGTCTCCAGCACTAGACAAGCTATGTGTTAGTGGCACTTGGTGAGGGGGTGGTTGTGTTGGATGTGATAGTAGGGGGGATGTGAGGTAAAGGAGGTAGGAGGGAGATGGGGGCTAGTCTCCAGCACTAGACAAGCTATGTGTTAGTGACACTTGGTGAGGGGTGGTTGGGTAGGAGGTGATAGTAGGGGGATGTGAGGTAATGGGGTAGAAGGAGGGGGATGGGGGCTAGTCTCCAGCACTAGACAAGCTATGTGTTAGTGACACTTGGTGAGGGTGGTTGGGTAGGAGGTGATAGTAGGGGGATGTGGGGTAATGGGGGTAGAAGGAGGGGGATGGGGGCTAGTCTCCAGTACTAGACAAGCTATGTGTTAGTGGCACTTGGTGAGGGGGTGGTTGGGTAGGAGGTGATAGTAGGGGGATGTGGGATAATGGGGGTAGAAGTAGGGGATGGGGGCTAGTCTCCAGCACTAGACAAGCTATGTGTTAGTGACACTTGGTGAGGGGTGGTTGGGTAGGAGGTGATAGTAGGGGGGATGTGGGGTAATAGGGTTAGAAGGAGGGGATGTGGGCTAGTCTCCAGCACTAGACAAGCTATGTGTTAGTGACACTTGGTGAGGGGTGGTTGGATAGGAGGTGATAGTAGGGGGATGTGGGTAGAAGGAGGGGGATGGGGGCTAGTCTCCAGCACTAGACAAGCTATGTGTTAGTGACACCTGGTGAGGGGGTGGTTGGGTAGGAGGTGATAGTAGGGGGATGTGAGGTAATGGGGGTAGAAGGAGGGGGATGGGGGCTAGTCTCCAGCACTAGACAAGCTATGTGTTAGTAGCACTTGGTGAGGGGTGGTTGGGTAGGAGGTGATAGTAGGGGGGTGTGAGGTAATGGGGGTAGAAGGAGGGGGATGGGGGCTAGTCTCCAGCACTAGACAAGCTATGTGTTAGTGACACTTGGTGAGGGGTGGTTGGGTAGGAGGTGATAGTAGGGGGATGTGAGGTAATGGGGGTAGAGGGAGGGGGATGGGGGCTAGTCTCCAGCACTACACAAGCTATGTGTTAGTGACACTTGGTGAGAGGGTGGTTGGGTAGGAGGTGATAGTAGGGGGATGTGAGGTAATGGGGGTAGAAGGAGGGGGATGGGGGCTAGTCTCCAGCACTAGACAAGCTATGTGTTAGTAGCACTTGGTGAGGGGTGGTTGGGTAGGAGGTGATAGTAGGGAGGTGTGGGGTAATGGGTGTAGAAGGAGGGGGATGGGGACTAGTCTCCAGCACTAGACAAGCTATGTGTTAGTGACACTTGGTGAGGGGGTGGTTGGGTAGGAGGTGATAGTAGGGGGATGTGGGGTAATGGGGGTAGAAGGAGGGGGATGGGGGCTAGTCTCCAGCACTAGACAAGCTATGTGTTAGTGACACTTGGTGAGGGGTGGTTGGGTAGGAGGTGATAGTAGGGGGATGTGAGGTAATGGAGGTAGAAGGAGGGGGATGGGGGCTAGTCTCCAGCACTAGACAAGCTATGTGTTAGTGAAACTTGGTGAGGGGAGGTTGTGTAGGAGGTGATAGTAGGGGGGATGTGGGGTAATGGGGGATGGAAGAGGGGGATGGGGGCTAGTCTCCAGCACTAGACAAGCTATGTGTTAGTGACACTTAGTGAGGGGTGGTTAGGTAGGAGGTGATAGTAGGGGGATGTGAGGTAATGGAGGTAGAAGGAGGGAGATGGGGGCTAGTCTCCAGCACTAGACAAGCTATGTGTTAGCGGCACTTGGTGAGGGGTAGTTGGGTAGGAGGTGATAGTAGGGGGATGGGGGGTAATGGGGCTAGAAGGAGGGGGATGGGGGCTAGTCTCCAGCACTAGACAAGCTATGTGTTAGTGGCACTTGGTGAGGGGTGGTTGGGTAGGAGGTGATAGTAGGGGGATGTGAGGTAATGGAGGTAGAAGGAGGGGGATGGGGGCTAGTCTCCAGCACTAGACAAGCTATGTGTTAGTGAAACTTGGTGAGGGGAGGTTGTGTAGGAGGTGATAGTAGGGGGGATGTGGGGTAATGGGGGATGGAAGAGGGGGATGGGGGCTAGTCTCCAGCACTAGACAAGCTATGTGTTAGTGACACTTAGTGAGGGGTGGTTAGGTAGGAGGTGATAGTAGGGGGATGTGAGGTAATGGAGGTAGAAGGAGGGAGATGGGGGCTAGTCTCCAGCACTAGACAAGCTATGTGTTAGCGGCACTTGGTGAGGGGTAGTTGGGTAGGAGGTGATAGTAGGGGGATGGGGGGTAATGGGGCTAGAAGGAGGGGGATGGGGGCTAGTCTCCAGCACTAGACAAGCTATGTGTTAGTGGCACTTGGTGAGGGGTGGTTGGGTAGGAGGTGATAGTAGGGGGATGTGAGGTAATGGAGGTAGAAGGAGGGGGATGGGGGCTAGTCATGGGTTGTGAGCCCCTCTGTGTATGGGGTGCAGCTGGTCTGGGTATTAAGTCTCTCACAGCTCTGCCATTATAATAACCAGCTCTGCTATTACTAACAGCCTTCTGCTGACTGCAGCAGGAGCACAATGAGGATTATGTAGCAGCTGATGTGAGAGCTCAGCCGCATGTATGAAGTCCTGATCGCCGGGAGGCTGCACATAAACATGGGGTAACTCTATAGGGGTAATTCCCGCTGTCTGATATATTATTATAGGGAGATATTACCTCAGTCTTGTACAGGACCCGGATGTAGTCCAGGGTCTAAGACAGCGTCTGAGAGATCATGTAGCTACGCCCCCTGTGCAGTGTAATTTGTTGTCAGGGACGGAGATTTAGTGTCAAGACTGCTAGTGTGTCTGGGAGACTACGGGAAAATGGCCGCCGCTGTCCTGAATTGAGGACAATAAATTTGCACAAACTTAAATAGTAGATTAAAAATTTTTTATAACTGTATTGTCCTCAGTGCAGGACAGCGGCAGCCATTTTCCCGTAGTTTCCAAGACACACTATTGGTCTCCGCCCCTGATAATAATTTACACTGCACAGGGGGCGTGGCTACATGGTCCCTCAGACGCCATCTTAGACCCTGGACTACATCCGGGCCCTGTATAATAATACATCAGACAGTGAGGACTACTGCTCGGTGCCCGCGGTCTATAGAAGTACAAGGGTGTGAGACTGGTTATATATTATCACAGTATAACATCCATGTGGTTATATTCTACATACATTGCTGTATAGATTGTAGGATCACAGTTATACCTGTCATCTAGTCATTACATGAGTCCTGTACAGTCATATTATAATACTGTGTATTACTGACCTATATATTATGTACTGATTAGAAAGTGATTTTATGATATTATTAATAGACTTTTTGGCAAATAAATGTTATAAAAATATTCCCCACAGTTTACTGACTGTTTCTGCTGGTGCATAATACTCTGTTATATTTACTGTTCTTATGTTCAGACAATTATTAGGGGATTGCAGACCCCCCGCAACTGGTGTGATTTTATTCCACAGACTATCAGGCTCCAGACGGGATTATTATTATCTTTAATTTATAAGGCGCCACAAAGGGTCCGCAGCGCCGGACATGACATATACAGAACACAGTGATCTGTGACACAACATGATACAGAAAGAACAGATATATACACACACACAGGTATAAGGACCGTTACACACTAGTTTAAGGTACTTGTGATCTCCAGAAGCGCAGATGGTACATATCTTGTACATGGACAGGACAGCTCTTTTTATACTTTTGGACATATTACCTGGTAGGATGTAAACCAGCCTCCTGCTGCTTTAACCAATCCAGACGTATTCATGTAGCTAGCACGTGAATCAGACCTATTACACTGTAGATAGTGGCAGGGGGAGTGTATGTTTCCTGTCCATGAGCTGGAAGGGAGAAGGGGGCTCAGTCTCCTCTCCACCCCTGGTTCCACCAAGTCTAGGGTGGGAGATTTAGACCTAACAAATACTTCCAGGGAGCTTGCCCTGGGGTTTGGTTTCCCCTGTATCCAAATGTGGTGTCTCCAGGGAGTAGGCCAGATCCCCGGCTCATTAGTCCTCTGGCTGCTGCTCCTGGAACTCTTTGATCTCCAGTATGCTTCTTAGCATGCTGGGTTCACCAACATACCCTGCATAACCTGGATTCATTTAAATCCAGGTGGGCACTAATGCAAGTCCCCTCCGGCTGCCACGGATGTGTAGCTGCCAGCAGGGTTCATATCTATGAAGCTCCTAGCTCCCACAGTTCCCTTGTTGGACCACTACGGAGCGGGGCCCCTTGGCACCGCAGTGCTCCAGTCCCCACACACAGGAACCAGGGCAGTGGTATAATCTGCCAGATGAGACCCAGATCCCCACTGGACCACCAGGAAACACCAGAAATAACCTATTTTATTAGATTAAACATAGGTATATTTTATTTAAAACGACTCCCGGCGTATAGCACCAGGACTTAATAACCCTTCCAGTACTGCACACTGGTCACTAACCGGTGCCGTACGCCCCACATATAATACACATACATTTATGTAAATATACATTATAATAAATGTTTACTCTCCCAAGCATCTAGCGCCGGGGTTTAACCCAATCAACGTGGAAACATATTAACCCTCTTGATACTGTGACAGTCTTGAACCAGGTAGGAGCGGAGAGAGACACAGCCACAGCAGCATTATCCAATCACATGCCTTTTAGCTTCATTCATAAAATCCTAGCACAGTGTTACAGCCAGTATATACAAACTGCGATCCCACAGCCGAAGAGTAAATCACAGCAGTTCTATAAGGTGAATAGAGAATAACTGCTGACAACTATCACAGTAATTACACATAGCAGACAGTCATAAGGAATTATCAAGTCTTTCATAGGACGGAGTAATACAGAACCTCGGCAGTCTTCAGTAACCATAATGTACATACTTTATAATCAACGTCTGATTATTACGATCAGGCTTCACAGAGGAATATTACTGCAATGGGTGAAATATATAACGTCTCCAAATTACCGCATATGCTGCTCTGATTCCTTTATTTCCTTATTTAATCAGTCGCACGTGCGGTAAGAGACGTTATAATAGTAATATGCAGTAATATTCCTCCGTGGAGAGCCTGATTGGAAGTATGTTTGAATTCATTAATCTAATATGATTATAGCTTCCTTCAAGATCAGCCATACAGAGACCGTTTTAATAGTTTAAAATATACATACAGTTTTATATATTTGTGGTTTTAATAATAATTTGCAATATTCTCAAAATTATTTTTAATAAATGTATATGATTTGCATATGTGGAAAGTTGAGACATTTTTTTGCTTAAAAGTGCTGGTACTTATAACCTCTAGCGCAGTCCTCATTCTCCAATCTATTATGCTCCCAGGTTTTTATATGTGAGGTTTGCTGTAACCTCTGAGGACAACAGCTCAGTGTCTGTTAGTAGCAGAATATATTATAATTCTAGTAATTAACACCCAAGAGAATTAACCTAACCTTCTAGTTGTTGGTGCAGTTAGCCGTAGAACTACTTCTCCAGCACATGATAGGTGGGAGCTGCTTGTTTCTGTGAGAAGAGAGTGACTGAGAAGATTGGAGAAGTTCAGGTGGACTTATCTCTGCTACACCAAGACAGAGGGTGACAACCCGGAAACCTTTCTGGAAACTGGCTGATACAGCAATATGGCTGAGCTGAATTCACTGATCAGTTTGCTACTGAAAGAGCGCATAGATTACCAGCTCATGAAACCACCACCGGGTGCTGCACAGCGCTCCTTTATTGTGAAAATACCTCACCATAAAGACAAGGATATTCTACATCTCTCTAGGACAAAGGGACCTATGCTCTACCAGACTCATCGGTGGCTTCTTCCCAGATTTCTCTGTAGCTCAATTTCTGCAAATTAAACGAAGATTGAGGGATCTCCAATTACATAGAACCATAGAATGTGACGGCAGATAAGAACCGCTTGGCCCATCTAGTCTGCTCATTGTTTTAGTAATCTATTGTAACCTCAAACCCTATTTGATTCGTTATTCTTTATAAGGATATCCTTATGTCTATCCCAATCATGTTTAAACTGCTCAACTGTATTATCCTCTACCACCTCTGATGTGAGGCTATTCCACTTATCCACTACCCTTTCTGTGAAGTAGTTTTTCCTCACTTTTCCTCTGAACCTACTTCCCCCCAGTGTCAGTACATGTCCTCGTGTTCTAATACTTCTCTTCCCCCCAGTGTCAGTGCATGTCCTCGTGTTCTAATACTTCTCTTCCCCCCAGTGTCAGTGCATGTCCTCGTGTTCTAATACTTCTCTTCCCCCCCAGTGTCAGTACATGTCCTCGTGTTCTAATACTTCTCTTCCTTTGTAGAATGTTTCCCTCCTGCACCTTGTTCAATCCCTTGATATATTTGAAAGTTTCTATCATGTCCCCCTTTCCCTTCTCTGCTCCAAACTATACATAATAAGATCTTTTTGTCTTTCCGGGTAGGTTTTGTGCTGTAGGCCATGTACCATTTTAGTTGTCCTTCTTTGTACAGTCTCTAATGTATTTATATCCTTCTTGAGATTTGGCCTCCAGAACTGAACACAGTATTCTAGATGAGGCCGTACCAATGACCTATACAGTGGCATTATTACTTCTTTCTTTCTGCTACTGATTCCTCTCCCTATAGATCCAAATATCTGACTTGCCTTCCTCATTGCTTTGTTACATTGCTTACCTGCCTTTAAGTCACCTGAAATAGTGACTCCTAGATCCTTTTCCTCCTCAGTAGTTTCCAATATAGTGCCATTAATACTATATTTAGCCTTTGGGGTTTTGAGACCCAAGTGCATGACTTTGCATTTTTTGGCATTAAACTGTAGTTGCCCCTCTCTTCACCATTCCTCAAGTCTACCTAGATCATTTGCTTTACCCCTCCTGGTGTGTCTACCCTGTAGCATATCTTTTTGTCATCTGCAGAAAGGGCATACTTTCCCTTCAATACCAAATGCAATGTCACTAATAAAGATTTTAAAAAACACTGGTCCAAGTACACATCCTTGGGATACTCTACTGGCAACCTTTACCTCCTGTCAATCTACTATGTTTACTATAACTCTCTGTTCTCTATCCTGCAACCATCTTATCCATTCAACCATCTTAGTATCCAATCCCAAGTTTTCAAGTCTCAGTCTGCGATGTGAGCCAGTGTCAAAAGCCTTACTAAAATCTAGATAAGCTACGTCTACGGTCCCCCTTGATCTATTACTTTAATCAACCAGTCAAAAAAATCAAATCCTGTAAGTTACTGGATTTGAGATATTCTACAACTCTTTCTTTAAAGAGATCCATCAATTGCCCAACTACTGATGTAAGGAATTAATTTAGGAGAATCTATAATGGAAAAGGATTTGGGAGTGCTTGTAGACAGTAGACTTAGCAATAGTGCTCAATGTCAAGCAGCAGCTGCAAGGGCAAACAAAGTATTGACATGCATAAAAAGGGAAGACAGTGTAATTTTGCCACTGTATAAATCATTGGTAAGACCTTATCTTGAATATGCAGTACAGTTCTGGGCACCACTCTATAAAAAAGATAATTTGCAACTAGAAAGGGTTCAGAGAAAGGCGACAAAATTGATAAAGGGTATGGAGTCATTAAGCTATGAGGAAAGGTTAGCCAGTTGTTTACTTTAGAAAAGAGGCGTCTAAGGGGAGATATGATTGCTATGTACAAATACATTAGGGGTCAATACAGAGAACTTTCATGGGAACTTTTTACCACAAGGACTATACACAGGACACGTGGTCACCCTCTAAGGTTAGAGGAGAGGAAATTTCACAACCAGCAAAGGAAGGGGTTCTTTACAGTAAGGGCAGTCAAGATAGGGAATTCATTGCCAACGAAGGTTGTGATGGCAGATTCAATAGATATGTTTAAGAAAGGGTTAGACAAATTTGTAGCAGAAAAGTGTATCCAGGAATACGACCGTTAATTAAAATGAAGGATAGTAGTGGATATAGGGTAAAAATAGGACTGCAATATTGAGTCTGGGGGGATTTTCAAAATTGAAACAGATTGGCGGTTGCTTACTCTGGATCAATTTCAAATATAAGTGCAGGATCGCAGGAGATCCAAAATAGGTTGAACTTGATGGACTGGTGTCTTTTTTTCAACCTCATCAACTATGTTACTATGTTACTATGTTACTATGTAAGGCTCACTGGACTGTAGTTGCCTCTTTCTTGCTTCCACTTTTGTGCAGTGGGACTACATTCACACTTTTACTCTGAAATGAATCCCGTAGCTAGTGATTGGTTGAATAATTTTGTTAATGATGTTACCAGCTCCCCTTTAAGCTCTTTTAATATCTTTAGATGTATCCCATCTGGCCCCATTTCAGTTTTGAGAGTTCTGTTAGGACCTTCTCCTCTGTACATGTACTTGTATCTACCACATTTTTATATGTATAATTGCACCTTAGCTGTGGCCCTTTCCCCGCTCTTTCTGTAGTGAATATGGAGCAAACATAAGATGATCTGCTATTACTTTGTCTCCCTGAGACTCTCACTCTCTGTCTTTAGTCCTATTATTCCTCCTTTTGTTTTTCTCATTTCACTTTTATACCTAAAAAAAGTTTCTCTTTCATCCAGTCTGGGGGACACTGCTTACCATGGGTTGTGGAGGGAGCTTGGGGAGTTGGCACCTAACTAGTTAACTTTAGTACTGCCGATAGACCCCTCCCCTCTACAATCCCCCTGCCCCCTCTTGATCAGTTTTTTTTAGGTGCCCGCGGAGTTGGGCAGTGTTTTTTAGTGCTTAGTGTAATTTATTTCATTTATTTCATTTTCAGAAACTTTTTTTGCAGGTGGCTGCGCTGGAGTGTGTTGTGCTATAGAGAACACTCTCACAGCAGTAGCAGCACAGGCACTCCACTGTCAGATGGGAGCCAGCGGCTCTCACTGACAGGGACAGGAAGAATGGGTGCCTGAATTGGCAGTGACAAGCGGTCTCACGGACCGCTGTCACTCCTTGAGCCTCCCCGATAACCGGCACTGCCACTGCAGACATAGAGCGCCGGTTATCGGATGTTTCAGTTGCCGATGGCCATCTTGGATTTCGGGAAGGAGATCCTAAGGAGAAGGGGGCTATACCTGGATCCCCCCTTATGCATAGGAGGGGGCATCAGGTATTATCCGCTGCGGAGACCTCACCTGGAGGTCTCCACTACTCTGCTACAGAAATACTTTTTATTTTTTTCTCGGCCACAGAATCGCTGCTGAAGCAGCATTACTGAAGGGGGGGGAGTTAACACATAGAGCTCCCCCTCCTTCCTGAGAGAGAGATGTTTTGTCCCAGTCTTCTGGCGCCAAGGAGAAGCCCGGGAACAGAGAACAGATCTGAGGGAGCAGGCACCAGGATACTGCTGTTGGACTTCTCCCCTATTTGGCCTATGGGCTAAGTATCAGATTTATTTTCACACATATTCTGTATTGCTGTGTACAAGTGGGCTAGTAGGGGATTATATTATAGTTCTCCTACTTGCTTAAGTATTATTTTGTGTTTAAAACAATGACAAGTACAACTTTTATATCCAAAGACTAGTTGATTACTTGTCGTTTTACACTATTCTCTCCACACATTTATATCTCTCTCTACTCAGCTAAATTTAAACATTTAAGTCTGTGTGTTTGGTGTGCCTTCCTTTATTAAAAAATGTCAGATAAGGGAAAGGGCCCTATTGCATAATATTTTACATGTTCTAAATGTCATGTTAAATTACCTAATGGGCAGAAGGACCCGTTGTTGCTATGCTCTGTCTGCGAAGCAGTGGTCCCACCTGCGCAAACCCAGCAAATGTCAGCCCCACCGACGGAGGAACCGGCCTGGGTGGCCTCCCTATCACAGTCGGTTTACTCTTTAGCTCAGATGGTTTGCCAATCCAATCAGTTGTGGTCTAGTGTTGTAACCTCAGTGGCTAATAATCCTAGTACACAGCTGGGCCTCCCTGCTACCACAGGTTCTATTGGAACCTCTATGCCAGGGCCTACCTCTTTACATACGGACCACAGAACCGCCATGGTCCACAGCATTTATAAAGGGTTTGGATAAGCTAAGCCAGTTACTTGAATCCCCTAACATCCCGCCTTCTAAAAGAAAGCGTCCTAGGTCTGATAATACCCTTATGGTCCTTTCAGACTCTGAGGAGTTTTCAGAGGAAGAAGGGGAAATTAATTCTGATCCTGACCAGGTTCAACCTTTGGGTCAGGAAGAAAGTTCTAAAAGCCAATTTATTAATGATTTGGTTTTAGCAGTAAGACAAGCTTTGGACCTCCCAGAACCGGAGGATCCTACTCCTAGAGACAAAAGTCTCTAAGAAGGTCAAAAGAAAGGCTAGCCGTTTTCCACCTTCAGTAGAGCTTAAGGATATTGCTGAAGGAGCCTGGAAACAGCCTAATAAAAGGTTCTCCTCCCTGTATCCATTACAGGAGGAAGATGTGGCCCGCTGGGAGACTATTCCAAAGGTCGACATTCCAATAGCCCGATTGGCCAAACACACTTTACTCCCAACCCCGGGTTCAGCATCTCTGCAGGATGTCAATGATCGTTGGGTAGAATCCCAGCTGAAATCTATATTTGCAGCTGCGGGTTCTTCCTTTAGACCCACATTTGCTTCAGCTTGGGTGGCTAGAGCCATGGAAACATGGGCAGACCAGTTAGCAGAGGCCTTACAGGACTTACTTCCCCTGGCTTTGCATTTAAAGGAGGCATCAGGGTACCTTTATGAGGCGGCCCAGAACACAGCAGCCGTTTTATCTTCTATTCAGGCTGCATCTATTTCTGCAAGAAGGACGTTATGTGTCACTCACCGGACCGTGAGTGCCTCTGCGCTGGTGCGTGGTTCTCTATCCTTCCTGCCGGCGCCTGTCCTGAGCCGCGGCCGTCCGCCATCTTGATGGTCTGCGCATGCACAGGATCCATGAACTCATGACTTTGCTTTTAACCTAATTGGTGGATCAATCACCTCTCCCTATTTAAGGCACCTGTGGCCATGGTATCGTGGCCTGATCTTGAGTCTCATTCCCTGTGAGTCTCTGAAGGTGTCTCCTGTGTCCTGCTCGTGTCTTCAGCTGTCTGCTGGATTACCTGCTCTGCTCCTCGGCGGTTCCCATACCCGCTACTGACTCCTGTGTCCTGCTCGTGTCTTCAGCTGTCTGCTGGATTACCTGCTCTGCTCCTCGGCGGTTCCCATACCCGCTACTGACTCCTGTGTCCTGCTCGTGTCTTCAGCTGTCTGCTGGATTACCTGCTCTGCTCACCTGCGGTTCCCATACCCGCTACAGTCTCTCAGCTCTCCTGCTGTGCCTGCATATCCTCGTTGGAGAAGCTTCTCTACTCAGCAGCGGTATGCATACTTGTTATTGACTATCAGCTGTTATCCTGCATATCCGCTTTGGACAAGCTTCTCTACTCAGCAGCGGTATCCATACCCGCTATAGACTATTAGCCATTACGCTGCATATCTGTTTGAACAAGCTTCTCTACTCAGCAGCGATATGCATACTTGTTATTGACTATCAGTTGTTATCCTGTATATCCGCTTTGGACAAGCCTCTCTACTCAGCAGCGGTATACATACCCGCTATAGACTATTAGCTGTGACGTTGCATATCTGTTTGGGACTAGCTCCTCTGCTCTCCAATTGTATTTATACAGTTATAGACTCTTATCACTCCTCCACTTATCCGCACCTGGACAAGTCCTCACCTCATCACAGCAGTGGTACAACTTGCTATACGCAGACCACTGACTCTCCCGCTACCTACCTACACCTGGACAAGTCTTCCCTTCACAGCAGTGGTACAACTTGCTATACGCAGACCACTGACTCTCCCGCTACCTACCTGCACCTGGACAAGTCTTCTCATCACAGCAGTGGTACAACTTGCTATACGCAGACCACTGACTCTCCCACTACCTACCTGCACCTGGACAAGTCTTCCCTTCACAGCAGTGGTACATCTTGCCATACGCAGACCACTGACTCTCCCGTTACCTACCTGCACCTGGACAAGTCTTCTCATCACAGCAGTGGTACAACTTGCTATCCGCAGACCACTGACTCTCCCGTTACCTTCCTTCATCTGTTCACGTCCACTCTACTCTCCTACCAGTACAGCTGTAAGTCGCTGACTCTCCTACCAGTATAGCTGCAAGTCACTGACTCTCATCTATTCCATTGGCATTCTCTCTCCATCTGCTGTTATATACGTTCCTACTATTCACCCTACTGCCCAGAGGTCCCCTGTGTAAACCCCGCCCCTCTGATAAGCATTGTCAACTGGTGAATCCTGGGCAGAACTCCTAGTGCCCGTGACATTATGGCTGAAATCCTGGGAAGGAGATGCGGAATCAAAAAAGTCCGTGGAAACCATTCCTTTTTCTGCAGTAGGTTTGTTCGGCCCGGAATTGGATACCCTGATCTCACAGGCAACGGGGGGCAGAAGCACTTCCTTGCCGGTATTCCCTAGTAGGAGCCGTAACCCTCGGGTTAGCTCCTTTCGCCAGCCCTTTCGGTCCTTGCCTAGGGGTCAGTCCTTTACAGGCAGGCAGCCCAATTCTCGAGGCTCCTCTGCCAGGGGGAGATCCTCATTTGCAGGTAGGCGTCATGCCTCCAAGACCCAGGAGAAGCCTGCGTCCTGACGACCACTCTGTTCTTTTAGAGGGGGCGCCAGTGGGGGGACATCTGTCTTTGTTTCAAGAACAATGGGCAGCGTCCTCTCAAGATCCTTGAATTCGGGGCATTATATCAGACGGGTACAGGATAGACCTGCTGGGCACGGCTCCACATCGTTTCTTCTTAACTCCGTTACCCCCGAGATCCATCGCCAGGCAATACAAGATTGTGTCGCCTCTCTTCTTTCTCAAAGAGTTATGTGCAGGGTCCCAAACTACCAGAAAGGACAGGGCTTCTATTCAATCCTGTTTCTAGTCAAGAAGCCGGATGGCTCCTTTCAGCCCATCTTAAACTTAAAGGGCCTCAATGTGCACTTAAGGGTGGACAAGTTTCAGATGAAATCCCTGAAGTCAGTGATAAACGGCTTAGAGAAGGATCAGTTTTTGGCGTCCATAGATATAAAGGGCGCTTACCTCCACGTTCCCATTTGGATCCACCATCAATCTCTCCTCAGATTCACAGTGGGATCCTCCCACTATCAGTTTCGGGCCCTCCCATTCGGCTTCTCCACAGCGCCGAGGGTTTTTACGAAGATCATGTCAGTTATGGCAGCATGTCTTCACCTACAGGGAGTTCAGTTAGTACCTTATTTGGACGACCTGCTCATCAAATCTTCCTCGGAGACTGGCTTACGTCATCACTTATCCCTCTCCTTGGCAGTTCTCGAGGGCCATGGATGGCTAATAAACCTCAGATGGTTCCGTGTCAACGCATGGTTTTCTTAGGGCTCATTATGGACACCAGTCAGCAAAAGGTATTCCTGCCCGTCGAGAAGATCAGTTCTATTCAGAGTGTAACAACTCAGGTCTTGTCTTCTCCCAGCCCCTCAATGCACTTGTGCATGCGGCTGCTGGAAAAGATGGTGGCCTCCTTCGAGACCATTCCATTCGGTCGAGCTTATTCCCGATGTTTTCAGTGGGATCTATTGACGAAATGGTCAGGATCCCACCTACGCTTGGATATCAAGAAAATATCTCTATCTCCGAGGACGATAGAATCGCTCCAGTGGTGGCTAGTTCTGGATCACTTGAGGGTGGGCAGGTCCTTCGCTCCATGCTCATGGATCATAGCGGACGCCAGCCTGAAAGGCTGGGGGGCGGTAATCCTGCACCTCCGACTCCAGGGACTTTGGTCGGTTCAGGAAGCAGCCTTATCTATAAATGTGCTGGAGTTGAAGGCTATTCTTTTAGCCCTCCGGGGGGCCCAGTCCCTCCTCCAGAGCCACCCTGTCAGAGTCCAGTCCGACAATGCTACAGCCGTTGCATATGTCAACAGGGAGGAACCAGGAGTGTAGCTGCAATGAACATTGCTGCTCAAATTTTGGTTTGGGCAGAACATTATGTCCCTGCAATATCCGCAGTTTACATTCCAGGATTAAGAATTTGGGAGGCCGACTACTTAAGTCGAAACCAAATGATGCCGGGGGAGTGGTCACTCCATCTGGAAGTTTTCCAGTCTCTGGTTCAGAGGTGGGGTCTTCCGGATATAGATCTCATGGCCTCCAGACACAACAGAAGGGTTCACAGGTTCTGCGCAAGGGCAAGAGACCCCTTAGCGGTGGCAGTGGACGTTATGACGATGTCATGGGAGTTTAGGTTGGGATACCTATTTCCTCCGATTCCCATGCTTCCTCGCGTGCTCAGACGAGTAAGGCAGGGGGGTCTGCCAGTAATTCTGATAGCTCCCTCATGGGCGCGCCGAGTCTGGTACGCGGACATAATCTCTATGGCGGAAGGACAGGGAATTCCTCTTCCGTCACGAGACGACCTGCTTCTGCAAGGTCCCTTCCTTTACCAGAATTTACCTCAGCTCAGTTTAACGGCATGGCTGTTGAAGCCAGCCTCTGGAGGGCTAGAGGTTTTTCCCCCAGAGTAGTAGACACTTTAATGCGAGCCAGAAAGCCAGTTTCAGCTCGCATCTATCACCGGATTTGGAGAGCCTACATCAGATGGTGCGAAAATAGGACATGTCCCTCGTCCTCCTTTCGTCTCCCTCGCTTGTTGGCTTTCCTTCAGGATGGCCTGGAGGCAGGGCTTCGGTTAGGTTGCCTAAAAGTTCAGGTATCTGCTCTTTCAGTGTTTTTTCATCTGAAACTAGCGGATGTACCAGATATTAGGACTTTCCTT
The DNA here is from genome assembly GCF_038048845.1 of Mixophyes fleayi. NCBI lineage: Eukaryota > Metazoa > Chordata > Amphibia > Anura > Limnodynastidae > Mixophyes > Mixophyes fleayi. The sequence goes on from NC_134405.1 coordinate 7,052,560, forward strand.
CAGGGAGTCTTGCATATTCAACCTCCCTATGTTCCACCTACAGCACCATGGGATCTCAACCTGGTGCTGGATATGCTTAAAGGGCCTCCCTTTGAGCCATTACTTGGTGCAGATTTAAAGTGGTTGACCTGGAAGGTCCTCTTTCTTTTGGCTATCGCATCTGAGCGTAGGGTTTCGGTATTAGGAGCTCTGTCTTGCCGAGAACCATATCTGGTTTTCCACGAGGACAGAGCGGTGTTAAGAACCCTTCCTTCCTTTGTTCCAAAGGTAGTTTCGGCTTTTCATCTGAACCAAGAAATTGTAGTTCCGGTCTTCTCATCTACTTCCCATTCGGATCAGCAGTCTATGGAAAAGTTAGATGTGGTTAGGGCTCTCCGCATTTATGTCAAAAGAACTTCTCAGATTAGACGTACCGATTCTCTATTTGTTCTTTATGATGCCAATAAGAGAGGCTGGCCAGCCTCAAAACAGTCCAATGCAAGATGGATTACGGCAACCATTAAACAGGCTTACATAAAGGCTAACCGTCCTGTGCCGGAGAGACTTACCGCCCATTCCACCAGATCGGTAGGGGCGTCGTGGGCAGCAAGAAATGGGGCTTCTGCAGACCAGCTTTGCAGGGCAGCCACCTGGTCTTCTGTCCATACATTTACAAAATTTTACCAGTTTAATGTATTTGAATCTGCTGATGCAAATTTTGCTCGTAGTGCTTTGCGAGCGGGATTTTCAGAGTATTCCCACCCGTAGGGGGCTGCTTTAGAACGTCCCCATGGTAAGCAGTGTCCCCCAGACTGGATGAATGAGAAAAGAGGATTTATGTACTTACGTTAAATCCGTTTCTCTGATTCCGTCTGGGGGACACTGCGATCCCTCCCTTCTGCTTTTCTTCTGTGTGCTCTTGTTTGACTGGCCTTTCCTCCTTGGGCTTTTTAATTAACTGAACAAGAGGGGGCAGGGGGATTGTAGAGGGGAGGGGTCTGTCGGCAGTACTAAAGTTAACTAGTTAGGTGCCAACTCCCCAAGCTCCCTCCACAACCCATGGTAAGCAGTGTCCCCCAGACGGAATCAGAGAAACGGATTTAACGTAAGTACATAAATCCTCTTTTTGCCCCCTTTACCTACTGAGTGGGCCATTTTCTCTTCAGCTTGTGTCTTTGCACATTTAATTTATGCTATATTGTTCCCAATGAGTCTGCGTAGTTGCTGATGGTATCACCCATTTTTTAAATCTCTGCAAGATGCTGTCAATTGAATGGATCAAAATTGTCCTCGTAGATCATGATCTGGACTGTGATTTCTTCATTTTCCTGTAAGTGGACTCTCATATCTTCCTCTGCAGTCAGACTATTTGGGTTTTGTATGCTCCTGTTTACTGATTGGCACAACATGCTGTCATCTCATGGTGTTCATTGACTGTATGTCTTTGTACATATATGTTTATGAGTATATTGTTACCTGTAGGTTGACTTGTTTAGGTGGGGCACCACCTCCAATTTACTTATGTTTACTACTTTTACATATGTCCGGAGAGACCACGATGTAAGTGCCTACTACATCTCCTTCTTCTCCTTTATAGTTCTGCACTTCTTAGTTGTATTTTGTTTGTTTTTCTTCGTTGACTCTGGCCCCCTGAGAGTCTATGGGATGGGGGTATTTGGGAATGAAGTATTCCATGGTTGTGTTAGGATATGCTGGGTGGGGGTGGTGAAGTTCTGATGTTTACTGTTTGTAGGTCAATGCATCGCATTTATTTTCAATACTCCTGTATCTATATACCATTATGTTTTCTGGGATCTCACAAGTTCTCTTTCCAATGGATCAGATAAATGGGTTACTCGTTCTACTCCAAACTAGTCATTTAGACCACATACAATGGTACCTGAGCAATCTATGAATAAACATCTTCATATTGTGTCATGGAATGTTCGAGGGTTAAATAATAAAATAAAACTTTCGGTGTTAAGTAATATTAGGAAGCATGGCCCTGATATTGTATGCTTTCTGGAAACGCATTTGGAGGGTGTATAAGTCCTTTCCCTGGGTGGGATATACTTGTCACTTCTCCCATACTTCAAGTTCTGATACACATATGTCTCCCATTTGTACTGGAAAAGGTCCACACTGATCCCAGGGACCTGTTTGTGTTACTGAACCCCACAATTAATTCTTACCTGCTAATGATTTTAGCTGTGTATAGACCTCTCCCCTACAGTAACGGTGTCCTGAAACAATGCAGCGAATTTATGACTCTACTTCCTGCTTCCCCTATTATTTGTATTGGGGACTTTAGCAAAGTTATGGATAAAACACTGATATATGGCGGCAACATCAGGCTTCACAAACTGCTAGTAAGTCGGCCTTTACAAAACTGCTTTTGGGACTGGTGAATGTGTGGTGGCTGAGACCCACCAACACCACTCAATCCTCTTACTTTTCAACCTCTCACAATACATTCTCCAGAATAGATTTAGCGCTCATATCTAGCTTGTTGGTACCTGATATGTGTGAAGTGGAGTATAAGACCCGTTAGATTTCTGACCACTCCCCCATCCTATTGCATTTTGACTATAATATCACCAGGGAACAGGCTTTCTGGAAATTCAACCCATATCTGATAGGGCAGGCTCCGACATGGTTATACAATGGGACTGGTTCTTCTCCAGTAACACACACACCCCAGTTGTTTGGGACTTTTCCAATGCTTACCTCCGTGGTAACTTGATTAATAGGGTGGCAGAGCTTAAGAAAGTCTCTACAACCAAAGAAAATGAGTTTGAACAGAAATGCGGGGCTCTGGAGCCTGTCTATTCATCTTTCAGTACTTCTCGACTTCACTATATCTAAGAAGTAAGGTAAAACATCAGGCACAGGCAAACTGTCCAGTTGATCGTATCTCTGTATAATGTTGGTAACAACAGAGATTACGTAGATGGTCTGAGCTGTTAGCACATGCCTATATAATAATCGTATGTCTGGATAAACTTCCTTTCAGCTCGTAGTTTACCTCACCATAAATATATCACTGGATAATGTCTGTTGTTCATAAACCTGTAAATGCGGAGAGGATTTAGGCTGTCAGTGCAATCAGAATTATTTACCGTGTGCCTAGATGTAAGCGTCCTCTCAGCCCGTAATTCACCTGTTATCTTTGATGTTTCTGTTTGGCCAAACGCTTGTCTCACTCTGCTCCTTCGTTTCCGAGTACACTGGGTGTGATGAGAAGCTGTCTCCTACCGCAATCCAATGTGAATGGACAGCTTAATGGATTCTTGCATGAAACAGGTAAGTACGATGAAGCAGGGAAATAGCTCATAAAAGTATTAGTCTTTCTGACGCATTTCATCACAAACTTGTGATTTCTTCAGAGGAATTGTCTATAAGGGTCGTACTGCTAATACTGCGGTGCCTTTGGTTGTTGATGACATTGGTGTTCTGGACTTTTTGATGCCTAATATAGCGAGGTCTTTCACAACTACTATAGGGAGGTGTATACATCCCAGGGGGCATTACAGTTGGGGCACCCTCTCCTGAGTATTTAAATTTAATTTATCTACCCAGGCTGACCGCTGACAGTAGACTGTATTTAGATCCTACGTTTACACTAGAGGAGGTTGATGATGCAATAATGTCCTTCCTTGATGATAAGGTCCCAGGGATGGATGACCTCCAAATAGAGCTATACAAACAGCACGGAGCAGTCTACGTTCCTAAGAGACCTTTAATAATCTATTGTATCTGAAACTATGTCAGAAGCATTGATTGTGTTTCTGCCATAACCAGGCAAGGTCCCCCTATATCCTGAATCATAGGCCATTTCTCTCTCTTGTCCATGGATGTAAAAGTTCTGGCTAAAATATTGGCCCTTCATCTTAATAAAGTGATTTTGGATTTGATCCACCCAGGTCAAGCAGGATTCATTTTTTAAAGGTCCACTTGTGTGAATCTGAGGCACATTATGCAGGTGCATAATTTGAGTGCCAATGAAGCAGTGATAGTTTCTGTCAATGCTACAAAGGCATTGGATTCAGTGAATGGGCATATTTATGGGAGGTAATGAGATTATTTGGGATGACACCCATGTATATTAAGTGGCCTAGGCTTTTATACTCTAGGTGAGTGTTAATAGGTATGTTTCCCGCTCTTTCAAACTAGGTAAAGGCACTAGGCAGGGGTGCACACTCCCGCCCCCCCCACACACACTATTTGCATTGGCCATTGAACCCCTTGCCTGTATTATCTGTCATACTCCGACTATAAGGGGGATTAGGGCAACGCAGAGAGAGGATAAGTTAGCCCTCTATGTTGTATTGCTTTTTCTGTAGGACTTAAGAGGCTCCAGGGAAAACCTTCTCCAAGTAATGAATTAATTTGGTCTCTATTTAGGCTTAAAAATTAACAGGGACAAATCCAGTATCTTTCCACTAGGACGTACCAGCCCAGAATTCTCCCACAGTCAGCTCCCAATAAACTGAACTCCTCATTTATAATATTTAGGTATGTGGATTTCAAATGATGTATGTGAATATGTGTCACTGATTATTCAATCACAAGTTGCTTTACTCCAATCTAAAATTCATACACAGCAGAAGTTGCCCATATCGGTATCTGGAAGGATTAACCTTATAAAAATGATCATACAGCCCAAGTGCGCCGGTTTTCTTCCCATCCTCTTTATTCCATGTTAATCATCTGTTCCTTACCTCATTAGTATGGGGTGGGAGGAGAACAAAATTGAAATTGGGTGCCTTGTGTAAATCTAGTCACTTGGGGGGCTTTACTTTACCAAACTAACCTCATACTATTACACCTCCCATTTGGTTCATTTGGAATTTTGACTATCAGACCCGACTATCATCATCTCCATTGGGAGCTGTTGAGGCACGTAGGCGGTCACCATACTGCTCTCCAGGCTTTATTGTCTGGTATCTGTCCTAAGCGTTCAGCCCCTCTGCTTACACAAGCTGGAATGCTGCTCATGGTCTGCTACATGGTGAGCGGGGTGATCCTTGTAATCCTATATGGGGGTCTTACCACCTCTCCAGGAGTAATAACTGTGGAAGGGCGTTCTCTCTGTATAAGGCATAGGATACCTGCCATGGGTCAGTTTTTTGCTAATGGGGTCCTCAAATCCTCTGAGCAACGTCAGACAGAATTTATGTTCACCAAATTTATGTTGTTTTGCTACCGGCAACTCAGACATGCCCTCATGGCCCAATTTAAACATAGGGTTAATCATTGGGTCCTCAGGGAACACTGCTTCAACAGTTAGGTTACAGGAAGCTCACCTCTTTCACTTCTTCCTATTTATTGAGTGAATTTGGTACTAAAAGCCTCTTGCAGCTGCGAGGTAAATGGGACGTGGATCTCGGCCCCCTGCAAAATGAGGAATGGGGAACTTTTTTCTCAGCAGCTCACGCTGCTCAATTACTTCTTCAATACATATACAAATATATATTCTCTGTAGTGTAGAGAGAATATATCGTATGGATATACCCCTGTAGATAAGCAACATTTAGGAATGACCAAACCGCCAATTGTCCAAAATGCGGTGACCAGTATGGAACCTTTAAGGTCTTCCTCTGGCAATTCCCTATGAGTTTCACACTTTTGGACTTGAGTTATTAGGTGTATCAGATAAACAAGCATGACACTACCCCTTTAATCACCAGGCTGCAGCTAGAGGATACGCTTAACAGGGTAACGCAGCAAAATATATTACATTTATTTATGTTTGTATAGCTGCCCTCACTAAGTTCACTAATGACCTTCTCCTCGCTAAATCCAAAAAACACTACTCCATTCTTATCCTTCTTGACCTCTCTGCTGCCTTCAATACCGTTGACCACGCACTCCCTTTGCAAACTCTAAAATCTATAGGCCTCTGTAACACTGTCCTCTCCCTCCTTACCTCATCAACCGCGCCTTCTCAGTCTCTTCAAATGACTTTATCCCCCCCCCCTCTTCCCTTATCTGTTGGCGTTCCCCAAGGTTTGGTTCTTGGCCCCCTGCTTTTCTCCCTCTATACCTCCTACCTTGGTGTCCTCATCTGCTACTTTGGCCTCCAGTACCACCTCTATGCTGATGATACCCAAATTTATCTTTCATCCCCTGACCTCTCCCCTTCCCTTCTGTCTCGTGTCTCCTCCTGTCTCTCGGCCATCTCATCTTGGATGTCACAACTCTCCCTTAAACTCAATATTTCCAAGACTGAACTTATCATCTTCCCCACTTCCAGGACTCTCCCACCCCCACCCCTCTCTATTTCTATTAATAACACTACTCCCGTTTCTGTCACTCAAGTCTGATGCCTTGGGGTCATCCTTGATTCCTCCCTCTCCTTCAAACCTCACATTCTGTCCCTCTCAAAATCCTGCTACTTCCACCATCGGAATATATCGAATATTATTTAAGGCTCACTTGGGTGTGGCTCAGGGACCAGCCCTTGCTAGATGTAAGCCCCTATACCTGAAAGTTGAGTGCATCTGATTTTAACTGCATTTTAATGGTGTTTAAAGCATATAGGTCATTGTAGGACCTGCATATAATGAGGTGCCCTTGACGCTGGGATGCAGGCTTAAATGTTTTGATCCAAAAAATGAACTAACACCTCATGTTTTCATTTTGTTAGATACACACAGATATGCAGTGTTAAGGATAAGTGCTGACAACAACTGTCTTTTTGTTTTGCATACATATATGGGCATTTATATTGCCACACAGCTGGTACCATATACAATATGGGATATACTGAGCGCAGGCTTATTGCCAAGTAGCTGGTACCATATTTATTATGGAATATACTGAGTTCAGGCTTATTTTTTCTTCGGTTATTACAGATACCTGGCCCTTACAAATCACTGCTGACACCACCAGGAAGTCCTGGTTCTCATTTTGGTTCACTCCCCACATTGTTCAGCTGTGCTTGGAATACCATGACTGGCTCTTATCCCCACTATTCATTCTGAAACCACAACAATTACTTTCCTTTCTCAATACCGTTTACAAAGGTGTAATCTTTCTGATGTCCTGTATGTTCCTTTTTCTGCTGCAATCATCCTGCTCTACAGGAGCTTCCAGCAGCAGATCATGACTTCACTACGGAAACATTCTGGAAACTACAAAGTCTTTTTAAAGTCAGATATCAGGGACCAATCTAAAACCAGTTTCTTATCTTAAGGATGAAGTTTAACCATATTAGTGTGTAAATCATTTTCTAACGAACTCATGAACAATAACAGTTTCATATTGTCATGGCTAGAAGGAAGCTATAGATCTCATTTAGTAGATACAATGTCACACATATTAAAACAGATTCAGTATATTTAAATGTCAAGGCCTTATATAGACTAAAAGCAAAATGTAAGCAATACTATATTACCTCTTACAATCCTTTAACAAGTCGGCTTCTGTTCTTCCAACATGTATGTTGTTGTTTATCCATATTAATCCTCTCTCCATACTATACATATTACTAGCACAAATCATGTGACCTGCTAATTTCTAAGGAGGAATTAGGATCCAAATAACAGAGGTGATGGTAGATGCAGGTAGGACAGGATAATTGCCAAATACTCTCCGTATCGGATATTAGGAAGTTCCTGAAATGTTTATGTTGCCACAGGTGCCAGATATAATTTCTACATCATAAGAATAATCAAAGCTTTCTATGATCCATCACTTCCTCCTGCTCCGGTGTGATAATCGCCATTATTGATTTTACTTATTTAGTTCCTTCAGACATGTTGCAAAACTTGTGCATATCTTGCACACACATATAACCAAAATCTATATTAGGAGCAAAATAACCAAAAGAGAGAAAAAAATTCTTCTGACCATTCCCTAAACCTGAGAGCCATGTGGTTGGATCTAATCATGAATATACATTACCAGCAAATCTCCTTCATCCTCAGTATCTGCCCCTATCGTCCCCTCATTAAGGCCCATTTGTAACTCTGCTCCCTCGGCCATGTAGGGCCCAATCACTTCTTCAGTGTCAGCATCATTATCCAAATAAGTGCAGCATTTATTCCCAGTAATAGTTTCTAGGGTCATGTAATAACCTCCTGTCACTGTAACTAGATCATCAATGGTAAGTCTGTGCTGGATTAGTTCTACCTCTATAGCTTGTAACTATTTGTAAATATATGAGAAACTTTCGTCATATATTTCTGTTATATTGTCAGTTACATTTCACAAATCTCAAATGAAATGATCGTTATTATTTATCCCTTGAATAGGATTAGTACCATATTTAGTATCTCCCGTCCACTGTGGCATCATCACTTTATGTATTCACCTATTTATCTCCGGCTTACTAGGTTGTGACCACCCACTTGTATGTGTGTGTAATATATATATATATATATATATATAATATATATATATATATAGTAGCAGATGCTCTGTGTGAAACTGCTGGAATGAGGATACCTACTTTACTTCTGGTGAGATGTCTAGAAGAATATCTTCTGGCTGAGCTGTTTCAGGAGACTTCACCTTCTTACAATAAGAGGTGAGAATCCACGTAATCTTCTCCTTTACTATAACAGCTGTTGGGATTGTCAGAGGATCTGATGTTAGGAAGCTGCGGACCAATAAGAAAGCCCAGATCCAGTAATCCACCTTACAGACTGGCCTCCAAACTGGGGCAGCTGAGTATCGTTCAGCTCCCCGGAGATATTTTGATGAGTTCTGTTCATAATAAATAGGTCCCCTTATCTTTTAATTGGATCTCTTGCTTTTAACAAATATTGAATTCATCAATATTCTTGATAAGCTTGATAACACTAGTTTAAAATGAATCAATAAATCACTTTCTCAGTATAGTTATTGTGGCATATCTTGTTTAGTATAATAAAATATCTTAAACCTTAAATACTTTCTTTCATCGGTGCCTCTGGCTCCTCAGTGTTGTAGAACTACAAAGCACAGCATGTCCTGCTAGAGGGCAAGCTGGAATTGTTTGTTCCAAACTAGCTGGAGAGCCGATGGTTACACTGGTATATAACCAGCCACATAATACACACTCTGTTCCATTGACATCTACAAATGCGTTCCCCAGTGGACCCTCCATGCCCTAGTACAACACTGCCCCTGCTGGGTTTTATTCCATTTCAGTTTGCCCCCACATGCTGGTCACTGCCCCCTGTGTAATTCTGTACTAGGGACCCTGTAGCATGCACTGGCTCTGAGTGCCATGGCTCCACGCTGTGCTGCCATGATCTAATTACAATACAACATTTTACCACCTGCTAATGAGATTTTGGATGTACCAGATATTAGGACTTGCCTTCAGGGAGTCTTGCATATTCAACCCCCCTATGTTCCACCTACAGCACCATGGGATCTCAACCTGGTGCTGGATATGCTTAAAGGGCCTCCCTTTGAGCCATTACTTGGTGCAGATTTAAAGTGGTTGACCTGGAAGGTCCTCTTTCTTTTGACTATCGCATCTGAGCGTAGGGTTTCAGAATTAGGAGCTCTGTCTTGCTGAGAACCATATCTGGTTTTCCACGAGGACAGAGCGGTGTTAAGAACCCTTCCTTCCTTCGTTCCAAAGGTAGTTTCGGCTTTTCATCTGAACCAAGAAATTGTAGTTCCGGTCTTCTCATCTACTTCCCATTCGGATCAGCAGTCTATGGAAAAGTTAGATGTGGTTAGGGCTCTCCGCATTTATGTCAAAAGAACTTCTCAGATTAGACGTACCGATTCTCTATTTGTTCTTTATGATGCCAATAAGAGAGGCTGGCCAGCCTCAAAACAGTCCAATGCAAGATGGATTACGGCAACCATTAAACAGGCTTACATAAAGGCTAACCGTCCTGTGCCGGAGAGACTTACCGCCCATTCCACCAGATCGGTAGGGGCGTCGTGGGCAACAAGAAATGGGGCTTCTGCAGACCAGCTTTGCAGGGCAGCCACCTGGTCTTCTGTCCATACATTTACAAAATTTTAACAGTTTAATGTATTTGCATCCGCTGATGCAAATTTTGCTCGTAGTGCTTTGCGAGCGGGATTTTAAGAGTAGTCCCACCCTTAGGGGCTGCTTTAGAACGTCCCCATGGTAAGCAGTGTCCCCGAGACTGGATGAAAGAGAAAAGAGGATTTATGTACTTACGTTAAATCCGTTTCTCTGATTCCGTCTGGGGGACACTGCGATCCCTCCCTTCTGCTTTTCTTCTGTGTGCTCTTGTTTGACTGGCCTTTCCTCCTTGGGCTTTTTAATTAACTGAACAAGAGGGGGCAGGGGGATTGTAGAGGGGAGGGGTCTGTCGGCAGTACTAAAGTTAACTAGTTAGGTGCCAACTTCCCAGCTCCCTCCACAACCCATGGTAAGCAGTGTCCCCCAGACGGAATCAGAGAAATGGATTTAACGTAAGTACATAAATCCTCTTTTTGCCCCCTTTACCTACTGAGTGGGCCATTTTCTCTTTAGCTTGTGTCTTTGCACATTTAATTTATGCTATATTGTTCCCAATGAGTCTGCGTAGTTGCTGATGGTATCACCCATTTTTTAAATCTCTGCAAGATGCTGTCAATTGAATGGATCAAAATTGTCCTCGTAGATCATGATCTGGACTGTGATTTCTTCATTTTCCTGTAAGTGGACTCTCATATCTTCCTCTGCAGTCGGACGATTTGGGTATCGTATGCTCCTGTTTACTGATTGGCACAACATGCTGTCATCTCATGGTGTTCATTGACTGTATGTCTTTGTACATATATGTTTATGAGTATATTGTTACCTGTAGGTTGACTTGTTTAGGTGGGGCACCACCTCCAATTTACTTATGTTTACTACTTTTACATATGTCCGGAGAGACCACGATGTAAGTGCCTACTACATCTCCTTCTTCTCCTTTATAATTCTGCACTTCTTAGTTGTATTTTGTTTGTTTTTCTTCGTTGACTCTGGCCCCCTGAGAGTCTATGGGATGGGGGTATTTGGGAATGAAGTATTCCATGGTTGTGTTAGGATATGCTGGGTGGGGGTGGTGAAGTTCTGATGTTTACTGTTTGTAGGTCAATGCATCGCATTTATTTTCAATACTCCTGTATCTATATACCATTATGTTTTCTGGGATCTCACAAGTTCTCTTTCCAATGGATCAGATAAATGGGTTACTCGTTCTACTCCAAACTAGTCATTTAGACCACATACAATGGTACCTGAGCAATCTATGAATAAACATCTTCATATTGTGTCATGGAATGTTCGAGGGTTAAATAATAAAATAAAACTTTCGGTGTTAAGTAATATTAGGAAGCATGGCCCTGATATTGTATGCTTTCTGGAAACGCATTTGGAGGGTGTATAAGTCCTTTCCCTGGGTGGGATATACTTGTCACTTCTCCCATACTTCAAGTTCTGATACACATATGTCTCCCATTTGTACTGGAAAAGGTCCACACTGATCCCAGGGACCTGTTTGTGTTACTGAACCCCACAATTAATTCTTACCTGCTAATGATTTTAGCTGTGTATAGACCTCTCCCCTACAGTAACGGTGTCCTGAAACAATGCAGCGAATTTATGACTCTACTTCCTGCTTCCCCTATTATTTGTATTGGGGACTTTAGCAAAGTTATGGATAAAACACTGATAGATGGAGGCAACATCAGGCTTCACAAACTGCTAGTAAGTCGGCCTTTACAAAACTGCTTTTGGGACTGGTGAATGTGTGGTGGCTGAGACCCACCAACACCACTCAATCCTCTTACTTTTCAACCTCTCACAATACATTCTCCAGAATAGATTTAGCGCTCATATCTAGCTTGTTGGTACCTGATATGTGTGAAGTGGAGTATAAGACCCGTTAGATTTCTGACCACTCCCCCATCCTATTACATTTTGACTATAATATCACCAGGGAACAGGCTTTCTGGAAATTCAACCCATATCTGATAGGGCAGGCTCCGACATGGTTATACTATGGGACTGGTTCTTCTCCAGTAACACACACACCCCAGTTGTTTGGGACTTTTCCAATGCTTACCTCCGTGGTAAATTGATTAATAGGGTGGCAGAGCTTAAGAAAGTCTCTACAACCAAAGAAAATGAGTTTGAACAGAAATGCGGGGCTCTGGAGCCTGTCTATCCATCTTTCAGTACTTCTCAACTTCACTATATCTAAGAAGTAAGGTAAAACATCAGGCACAGGCAAACTGTCCAGTTGATCGTATCTCTGAATAATGTTGGTAACAACAGAGATTATGTAGAGGGTCTGAGCTGTCAGCACATGCCTATATAATAATCGTATGTCTGGATAAACTTCCTTTCAGCTCGTAGTTTACCTCACCATAAATATATCACTGGATAATGTCTGTTGTTCATAAACCTGTAAATGCGGAGAGGATTTAGGCTGTCAGTGCAATCAGAATTATTTACCGTGTGCCTAGATGTAAGCATCCTCTCAGCCCGTAATTCACCTGTTATCTTTGATGTTTCTGTTTGGCCAAACGCTTGTCTCACTCTGCTCCTTCGTTTCCGAGTACACTGGGTGTGATGAGAAGCTGTCTCCTACCGCAATCCAATGTGAATGGATTGCTTAATGGATTCTTGCATGAAACAGGTAAGTACAATGAAGCAGGGAAATAGCTCATAAAAAGTATTAGTCTTTCTGACGCATTTCATCACAAACTTGTGATTTCTTCAGAGGAATTGTCTATAAGGGTCGTACTGCTAATACTGCTGTGCCTTTGGTTGTTGATGACATTGGTGTTCTGGACTTTTTGATGCCTAATATAGCGAGGTCTTTCACAACTACTATAGGGAGGTGTATACATCCCAGGGGGCATTACAGTTGGGGCACCCTCTCCCGAGTATTTAAATTGAATTTATCTACCCAGGCTGACCGCTGACAGTAGACTGTATTTAGATCCTACGTTTACACTAGAGGAGGTTGATGATGCAATAATGTCCTTCCTTGTTGATAAGGCCCCAGGGATGGATGACCTCCAAATAGAGCTATACAAACAGCACGGAGCAGTCTACGTTCCTAAGAGACCTTTAATAATCTATTGTATCTGAAACTATGTCAGAAGCATTGATTGTGTTTCTGCCATAACCAGGCAAGGTCCCCCTATATCCTGAATCATAGGCCATTTCTCTCTCTTGTCCATGGATGAAAAAGTTCTGGCTAAAATATTGGCCCTCCATCTTAATAAAGTGATTTTGGATTTGATCCACCCAGGTCAAGCAGGATTCATTTTTTGAAGGTCCACTTGTTTGAATCTGAGGCACATTATGCAGGTGCATAATTTGAGTGCCAATGAAGCAGTGATAGTTTTCGTCAATGCTACAAAGGCATTGGATTCAGTGAATGGGCATATTTATGGGAGGTAATGAGATTATTTGGGATGACACCCATGTATATTAAGTGGCCTAGGCTTTTATACTCTAGGTGAGTGTTAATAGGTATGTTTCCCGCTCTTTCAAACTAGGTAGAGGCACTAGGCAGGGGTGCACACTCCCACCCCCCCCCCCCCACACACACTATTTGCATTGGCCATTGAACCCCTTGCCTGTATTATCTGTCATACTCCGACTATAAGGGGGATTAGGGCAACACAGAGAGAGGATAAGTTAGCCCTCTATGTTGTATTGCTTTTTCTGTAGGACTTAAGAGGCTCCAGGGAAAACCTTCTCCAAGTAATGAATTAATTTGGTCTCTATTTAGACTTAAAAATTAACAGGGACAAATCCAGTATCTTTCCACTAGGACGTACCAGCCCAGAATTCTCCCACAGTCGGCTCCCAATAAACTGGACCCCTCATTTATAATATTTAGGTATGTGGATTTCAAATGATGTATGTGAATAGGTGTCACTGATTATTCAATCACAAGTTGCTTTACTCCAATCTAAAATTCATACACAGCAGAAGTTGCCCATATCGGTATCTGGAAGGATTAACCTTATAAAAATGATCATACAGCCCAAGTTTCTTTAAGTTTTACAACAGGCGCCGGTTTTCTTCCCATCCTCTTTATTCCATGTTAATCATCTGTTCCTTACCTCATTAGTATGGGGTGGGAGGAGAACAAAATTGAAATTTGGTGCCTTGTGTAAATCTAGTCACTTGGGGGGCTTTACTTTACCAAACTAACCTCATACTATTACACCTCCCATTTGGTTCATTTGGAATTTTGACTATCAGACCCGACTATCATCATCTCCACTGGGAGCTGTTGAGGCACGTAGGCGGTCACCATACTGCTCTCCAGGCTTTATTGTCTGGTATTTGTCCTAAGCGTTCAGCCCCTCTGCTTACACAAGTTGTCACAAGCTGGAATGCTGCTCATGGTCTGCTACATGGTGAGCGGGGGGATCCTTGTAATCCTATATGGGGTCTTGCCACCTCTCCAGGAGTAATAACTGTGGAAGGGCGTTCTCTCTGTATAAGGCATAGGATACCTGCCATGGGTCAGTTTTTTGCTAATGGGGTCCTCAAATCCTCTGAGCAACGTCAGACAGAATTTATGTTCACCAAATTTATGTTGTTTTGCTACCGGCAACTCAGATATGCCCTCATTGCCCAATTTAAACATAGGGTTAATCATTGGGTCCTCAGGGAACACTGCTTCAACAGTTAGGTTACAGGAAGCTTACCTCTTTCACTTCTTCCTATTTATTGAGTGAATTTGGTACTAAAAGCCTCTTGCAGCTGCGAGGTAAATGGGACGTGGATCTCGGCCCCCTGCAAAATGAGGAATGGGGAACTTTTTTCTCAGCAGCTCACGCTGCTCAATTACTTCTTCAATACATATACAAATATATATTCTCTGTAGTGTAGAGAGAATATATCGTATGGATATACCCCTGTAGATTAGCAACATTTAGGAATGACCAAACCGCCAATTGTCCAAAATGCGGTGACCAGTATGGAACCTTTAAGGTCTTCCTCTGGCAATTCCCTAGAGTTTCACACTTTTGGACTTGAGTTATTAGGTGTATCAGATAAACAAGCATGACACTACCCCTTTAATCACCAGGCTGCAGCTAGAGGATACGCTTAACAGGGTAACGCAGCAAAATATATTACATTTATTTATGTTTGTATAGCTGCCCTCACTAAGTTCACTAATGACCTTCTCCTCGCTAAATCCAAAAAACACTACTCCATTCTTATCCTTCTTGACCTCTCTGCTGCCTTCAATACCGTTGACCACGCACTCCCTTTGCAAACTCTAAAATCTATAGGCCTCTGTAACACTGTCCTCTCCCTCCTTACCTCATCGACCGCGCCTTCTCAGTCTCTTCAAATGACTCTTTATCCCCCCCCCCTCTACCTTATCTGTTGGCGTTCCCCAAGGTTTGGTTCTTGGCCCCCTGCTTTTCTCCCTCTATACCTCCTACCTTGGTGTCCTCATCCGCTACTTTGGCCTCCAGTACCACCTCTATGCTGATGATACCCAAAATCAGGGACCAATCTAAAACCAGTTTCTTATCTTAAGGATGAAGTTTAACCATATTTGTGGGTAAAGCATTTTCTAACGAACTCATGAACAATAACAGTTTCATATTGTCATGGCTAGAAGAAAGCTATAGATCTCATTTAGTAGATACAATGTCACACATATTAAAACAGATTCAGTATATTTAAATGTCAAGGCCTTATATAGACTAAAAGCAAAATGTAAGCAATACTATATTACCTCTTACAATCCCTTAACAAGGTAATAGAAATGGAGGTAACTGCACTAAATGAGGAAATAATAGGCTTAGTACTTAACCCCAATATCCTTATTCCAGATTATTTCTTATAATGTTATAGCTGGAGGGTGCTCCCTTATACTTATATATTAGGATAAGAGCCAAGGAAAAGAGAGTATATGTAGAGGCACTCCGGGGTATTTGATTAAAATAATTTATTTTTATTGATATGCATTAAAAGATATTGGTACAACTTGCGAAAATATAAAACCAGTGCTGAGTGAAAAATAAAATGCAGATTTTAACTGCAAAATCGCTGTGTTCTCATGCCATAATACAAAGTTTGATTGACATAATATTATTATTTGTGTGTTGATATTTTAATTATTATGCTGATTATAATACACCTAGTTGACTAATTGCCAATAATATTAAAGTATACTAGTGCCTAATAGCAGGTATATGTGGTAGGAAAATCAGTATAGAAGGTATATCTCAGTGTCTCTGCCTAGGATATCCAGGCAGTGATAGAACTGGAACAGTGTCAATTGGTATTATATGTCTTATATTATTGAGACACATCTGTACCACTCCTATGGTTAATGAGTCTAAACTAAGGTATAGTATTGCCAGATAGTTGATTGTAATATTGATCCTATCTAGGATCCTCTAATATCACTGTATCACTGAAGTACCGATAGCGTGATTAGATAGCATATAATAATGCCATCAGGCGGCTGACCATTATCTGATAGTGATATCTATAACAAATTGATGTTATTTGTATAGTATCTAAAGGTCAGCGTAATAAAGCTGTGTCATTATAGTGCAGATAGATTGACGATACCATCAGGTAGCTAGCTATAGGTATCTGTAAAAGGTATCTGAATAATATCTGAGAATCGATAGTGACTAGCGTGATACAACTACAGATCTGCCTATTCTAGCTGAATGTAATAGCAATAGGACTATCTGGCTAAATAAAGATGAATTATATAATCAGCAGGGCATGAGAAACACAGCGAATGCCGACGCGCGATTCGCTTGTGTGCTGATTATATAATCATCTTATTATGGCTAACCTAACTTCTTATAGCCTACAGTGAACTTTAGTACTAGCCTTTCCTAGCCACTTACCAGATTAAACCCCTTCCTGGATTCAACGCCTTACTGGAACTAACTCCACACTTTAAACAAAAACAGCACTTGAAATCAAAAAAGCAGTGAAATCACAAGCTCAATGAAATCGCTTGCTACCTCCTGTTAAATAGAGCTTGCACTAACCAGCTGTATCAGCTATGTGTGAGGTAGGTGATGTTTAATTGATGGGTGTTATTTTGTTTGTGGGGTTATGGTGGGGCAATTTAATTTAATAGTGGGGTTGGTGCAGACTTATCAATGTAGGTTGGGATGATTCATTTAATGTTGGGGTGGTTTGCGCGCTATTAATTAAATGTGTGACAGAGTTTTAGAAAAAGGATTGCTATTTCTTAAAAGTGAATTCAAGTTATTTAGTGTATGGTAGGAAATAGGTTTATTTAATAAATGTAATTACAATTAATGTTGGGGTTGTTTGGGGGAAATAGGTATTTTTATTAAAGGTGAATAAAATTATTTTTCATTCGGGCTGGTTACAAGAAAGGGGCACTAATAATAAAACATGAGTTGTTTTGATTTAATGTCGGACTGCATAGAGGCAGGGAGGCCTACTGTGTTCACTCATTGCTGATATTTCTATATCTAATGTACCTATTCTATTTCCAAACAGGGACCCAACATTCCAGGATCCAGACAAGCACAACTGAGCTTAGGACACGAGCAGCAGCAACAAGTATTGAAACCAGGAAGAACAGGACAGTCTACCAACTGTCCTGATTCTGGTGGGGCAGTCCTGAGTTTGGGGACTGACCCACTCAGTCAGGACTTTGTCCCGACTACAGGGACAGTTGGGAGGTATGTCCCACTTCACACTGATCTGCTCATGAAAGGGGAGCTGCATGCACCTAACAGTAGTACACACAGCATTGCTCGTGTATTTAAAGGGGGATTGGAAGGGTTGGAGAGCTACTTAGCACTGTCTAACATTATAGCCACGCCCTCATGCATACTGCTCACGCACCCTGGTGGTGTGCCGTGGAAACCCCCCTCCTCAAATCCTGCGTTTGCCCCTGTAAGCAGCATAAAAGTGGAATCTAAGTTTTAAGACATAGGAACAGGTGAGGTTATAAGTAGAAACAGTTTAGATCAGGAAAGGGTCAGTGAGACAGCTACAAAGACCAGAGCCAAAGTCAGCGCTCACAGAGACCACAGTTACAGAGACAGCAGTTATAGAGACACTAGCTTCAGAGGCGGCAACTACAGGGACAATGACTGCAGAGAGTTCTATCCCTCATCATCTCTCCCAGATCAGGTAAGTGCTGTAGGCCTGAACATCACACACATCTCCTATTATATGTAAGTCCTGGCCAGGTGAAAGATAACATAATAAAATCTTGGTTGACCCTGGAGTGTAGGGATCAATATTCCTTATTCATTTATACTCCATCAGTGGATAGAGACCGAGCTATTAGGAGTAGATCCAGAAACACGTGGACAGACATAAGGTAAAACTAACTGTATTTTAACCCAACAGGATACAGACTGGAATGAGAAATTCAATAAGCTGCTATAAATAATTTTGTGATAATTTTTAACCAATATTGATAAGAATAGTATACCAGTAATGTATGATCATGTTGTATTATTACAATAGATATTGTCACATAAATGTATATATGTGGGTTTAGTGTACTGGATCAGCCACCATTACACAGTGAGTTGTTCCTCTGGAGGACAGGAGACAAGGACAGACAGCAGCTAGCAGGGAATACTATGAATCTGTCCTACTCAGCAATCACTGATTGGCAGTAAGACCCTGCCAATCAGCTGATACATTTGTTGTATGATAATAATGATAACTGGTCTGTGTAGTATTTTTATTATTGGTTGTCATATTGTCAGCATCACATGACCCCTAAATATCACCACTGGTTCCATCTTCTAAAATACAGAAGAATGTACAATACTCATTAATACTGAAAAATATATTAGTTCCACAATCAAACACAGAATCTTCACATTTATCAATATCAGTTTTTATTCAACAACAAGTGTTATAGAAACAGCTGCCAGTGACATAAATGGTAATTACAGACATTGTGTGATCATGGTCCTTCAGTCTATATACAGGTCAGTGATGTCTGATATATATCACTATGGAGAATAAAGTAAATACTTATGAAGGACCTTTACAAATTGCTTACTTGGGACTTATTTAATAACATGGTGTGAAGAACAAAGATGTGCTGTAACCCATAGCAACCACATTTCAGCTATTAGCATCTTGGTGTCATCAAATCAACAAATGTGAGGGTCTGATTAGTTGCTATAGGATACAGAAACCAGTGTTTTTTTTGCACCATTTACTAAATAACCCTTTCTATGTTCACAGTTCTTATAACAGGGAGGTAAGACAGCAATAGAAAGGTATGATGGAATAATAAGCAGGCATAACACAGACCAATGGGAGCACATGTAGTGTGAAACATAGCAGTGTGCAGTGTTCCTGTAGATATATTCAGTACTCATAGCTCTGTCTGTCATAGAAGGAATCCCAGTACTGAGAAGAGCTGCTGGAACTCTCTACTGGATAAAAAGTTATTTCTTCTACTAGTCCCAGCACCTGCATGAGCAGGACAGCAGTGTATTACAGAGCTCAGCAAGGGCTGCCCCATGGTCATTGTGTGTTTGTATATGTAGCTCTAGTTTATAACACAGAGATCATCCCAGGTGGAAGATGCCCCTAGGTTCACCTACCAGACTACTCTAGTCTTCCATGATATTTGACATTACTTTGATGTTATATATAAAACACTTGCAACATTAAGAAAAATAAAATTGCATCACCCCCATATGGATATTATTGTGATACAACAACATATCTTGCTTATGATACATATGCAACATTCAGATCTTCAGTTTGACTCTTGTGTGTGAATCCTCTGGCGAGTGATAAGTGTAATTTTATAAGTAAAGTACTCTACATTCACAACATTAAAATGGTTTCTCTCTAGTGTGAATCCTTTGATGAGCAACAAGACTTGACTTTTGAGTAAAACACTTGCTACATTCAGAGCATTTAAATGGTTTCTCTCCTGTGTGAATCCTCTGATGTGCAACAAGATTTGAATAATGGGTAAAACACTTACTACATTCAGAGCATTTAAATGGTTTCTCTCCTGTGTGAATCCTCTGATGTTCAAGAAGCTTTGAATTATCGGTAAAACACTTACTACATTCAGAGCATTTAAATGGTTTCTCTCCTGTGTGAATCCTCTGATGTGCAAGTAACGTTGAATTATTGGTAAAACACTTACTACATTCAGAGCATTTAAATGGTTTCTCTCCTGTGTGAATCCTTTGATGTGCAAGAAGCTTTGAATTATCGTTAAAACACTTACTACATTCAGAGCATTTAAATGGTTTCTCTCCTGTGTGAATCCTCTGATGTGCAAGAAGCTTTGAATTATTGGTAAAACACTTACTACATTCAGAGCATTTAAATGGTTTCTCTCCTGTGTGAATCCTCTGATGTGCAAGAAGATTTGAATTTTTGGTAAAACACTTTCTACATTCGGAGCATTTAAATGGTTTCTCTCCTCTGTGATCCCACTGATGGTGTATAAGACTTGATTTTTCAGTAAAACACTTACTACATTCAGAGCACTTAACTGGTTTCTCTCCTGTGTGAATCCTCTTATGGATTACAAGAATTGACTTTTCGGAAAAACACTTGCTACATTCAGAGCATTTAAATGGTTTCTCTCCTGTGTGAATCCTCTTATGGATTACAAGATTTGACTTTCGGGTAAAACACTTGCTACATTCAGAGCATTTAAATGGTTTCTCTCCTGTGTGAATCCTCTGATGTGCAACAAGATTTGAATAATGGTTAAAACACTTACTACATTCAGAGCATTTAAATGGTTTCTCTCCTGTGTGAATCCTCTGATGTCCAAGAAGATCTGACTTTTTGGTAAAACATTTGCTACATTCAGAGCATTTAAATGGTTTCTCTCCTGTGTGAAGCCTCAGATGTATGATCAGTTGTGATTTATTTGTAAAACGTTTATTACATTCGGAGCACAGATAGGGTTTCTCTCCAGTGATATTCATCACTTTTTTGATGAGAGCCGACTTAGTTGTAGAAGGTTTCTCCTAATTATAAAATAAAATAAAGCTTGAGTGAATCCTCTAGATTTTAAAAAGATTCAACATCAATAGTCTATATGACTTGTAGGTGAGTTTTTTTGGAATACTCAGATGTTTAGTGAACAAGGTTCTCTCTGAGACGTCTTCTGTTTTAAGTAAGAATCCTGCTCATTAATTTACCTGCAAGAAAAAAATATGTTATTATTTGAAATTGTGATGATTGTCTTAATTAATCTACTTACAGAAAATATTTAATACACTAGCAACATGTAAATAAAGCACATGGTCTATAATTGTCTATATAAATAATTGCAAAATCAAAAAATCCTGATATCAGAATGTGCTAATTATATGTTGACTTAAAAATGAGCTATAAACATTTCTAAGGTCACAAAGGAAAAGTAATTAGATCTTAGCAAGTGATAAAATCTTGCATTGTGATAAGATCATTGCAGCCACTGACATCCTGTTATGTCAACAAATGGACCTTTTGTTTAGGACTCTCCTATTGTCTATGCAGAGAGTGTGAGCAGAACGACCAGTTCAGCAGTAAATTTAATATATATGTCATGGAAAATTGTAATAAATTCAAATATTATATGTACATAAAATATAATACAACAAATACAAATAATCCTCAAGAAAAAGACTCAGCTCCTTCTTGAACATCCTCGTCCAGCTAAGAATAGATCTACAAAATCAGATAAAGAACACAGAGGGAGAGCGCTAATAGTATGGTAAGAGCACTTGTAAAGGGAAACTTTACAAGGCAGCGTTCAGATTTAAAATTCTTCTATTTTAACCTGGATAGTATGAACAGTGTCAAAGATATTTTTGGATAAAGACAATTTATTTTATCATGAAAATATTTACATTGTTTTATCTTATTTTAGTATATCATTTATATTTGATGTGGTTTTATTATGTAATATATAATATTATTAAATCCTTTCGTGTGAGCTGATGAGGAATGAAGGAGTTGATTCAACATCCAAACAGAAGTTTCTAATCAAGAGATTTTTGAACAAAGACTTCTTCAATTTCTCCATTGCAGTCTGGAGAGCCATGACGATCAGGATATGCCTATATATTTTCTCAGCCAATTGTAATATGATATTTGTAAATTGAAGTACAACCTACTTTTTGTTAAAACAAAAACTACAGTCTGGTCTGTTGAAGATCAGAGAGTTTTCAATTCTGAAAATGAGCGCTTGCATATTCTTTTGTAAATAAACAATGATATCATTTTATTTTGAAAGTCTCTTTTGCTGAAGGAATTATTTTATTACTTTATTAATTGGAGGCATCGCTGCGATTTCTCAAAACATATTTCCTGGAAAACTTCTGGCATGCTCGTCTGTTAAAGTACAGGTTTCAAAAGTGGACGTCCCTATTTTGTAAAAGAAGGTAAGAAAAAACTTCTTTTGCGAAATGTACAGAACCTTGTGTTGTTGACAGACAGTGGCTGTTTTTAGTTTTCCATTGAAATTTGTGTTGCAGGAATATGAACTCATATTATTTTTTTTTAAGTTGCTTATAGTAATTGTTTCACAATTTAAAACTTAGAGTTTAAAGTGTTATATTTTTATTTTTTTTATGTCTGCCACTTTGCTAAACAGTATATCATATATATTTCTGTTATTGGAGTATGGGCACTTTGTTTGTAATTGCCTGATTTAAGGGTTCTGCTACTTTGTGAACTGCTTATCAAGAGTATGTATGTATAACTGTTGTGATAATAAGTGTTAAGGACGCTAAGAGATAATAAAAAGTGACTAAACTGTGTAGAGATTGAGGCTATCTTCCCAGATGTGGGGCCTAAATTGACTTTGCGGATATTGGTAAAACTGCGGGATTACCATAGTGCGGACTGCGTGGACGCATTTTAATTGAGAATAAATAATATAAAATATATTGCGTGGGTTAAATTCTCAGGGAATTATGGGGAGTGGATTGTCTAGAGGTTCAGATAGCAAACAGTTCCTGGAAGGAACTGCTAATTATGTAATGTTTAATAAATATAAGGAAGAGGCTGTGTGATTTGTGCAAGAATGGATAAAAATGACTAACAATTGTGATAAGTACAGGGTCCTTTGATAAAAATATTTTGGATAATGTGCAAACAGAAATTGAAAAATTGAAAAATCAGAAAACTAAACTATTAATGACTTACTGTTTGGCTTTGTGGAAAGCGGAAGCGGATCATTGGAAGCCGTTAGAAACTTTAAGCAGTGTTTTACAGTCACCTAATTCTGACTTGGGTGATTCTGAAACTGCTATGTCTTAACAGACACAGATGGGAATATCTCCTCCCCCATACCAAACACTTCAGCCTGTAACTCTGTATCCTGTAGCAGATTTGAAAAGACTGGAAAATTATTCTAGCACAGAAAGTGAATCCGAGGATTTACTTACAGAAAATCAAATGGCATTAGCAATTCAGAGGATTTTGCAAATGCAGATTGTTAATCAGGGTGTGGCTGCAGTACCAGCACTGCCACCAGATGGTGCAGGGGTTGCAGTTGAGCAGGGTGCTGTGGGGGGTTTACAAGTTGGCACTACTATATCTGATACAGTAAAAATGCGAGAGGACAGACAACCAGTTCAATTGTATGATCCAGCAACAGGGCAAACATACAGTAGAGTATTGCAACCATCTACTAAAAACAAACAGCGAAGAGCAGCTAAAACACAGGATTCTGTTTCATTGTTGCCTATAAGAAGAATGTTAGTCCCTAGACCAGATGCAGGTGATCCCTCTGTTCCACAACTGCCTTTAGAGGTACCTCTGCATGTTTCATGGTCATGTACAGAACTTCGTAACATGATTAAGGATTGCCCAAATCCAAAGACGGATTTGATAGGTTGTCAGAAGTTTATTAGAGGTATTGGAAATGCGGGGCGTGATTGGCGTGTTTTTCTTAGAGCAGTATTACCTAAGGGTTTGGATATTGTTGAATTTTGTGATAATTCTGCACTAGCTAATGATAACTTGCCGTGCGTAAATGATGATGCTAATCAAACGAATATAACTAATATTCTTAGACAGTTATGAGTAGCTTTTCCTCCTAGACTAGATTGGCAGAAACTTTTTACTATCAAACAGAAAGCTAATGAGTCTGGAGAAGAGTATTGTATGAGGGCAGCTATTGAAATGTTAAATTATACAGGTATAGAAAATGTTGTAGAGGCAGAAGGACATAGACAAATGGCTGTTGCTGTGTTGGTAGAAGGATTAATAGAAACATTGAGCAACAGGCTTCCAATTTCAACCCCGGAATGGAGGGGTACGACTTTTATAGAAATAAAAGAATTGATTATTAATCATGATGTTAATATCAGTAAGAAAAAGGAAGATTTGAAGCATAGATTATTGACTGTGCAATTAAAAACTTTAGAGAATCAGGCATTACCAAGGACTTATGATACTCAGTTTGGATGTGAACCACACCTAAAAATGGCTGGTCGTTGTTTCACATGTGGACAGGCAGGTCATTATTCCTATTGTTGCCCTTCTTTTGGGAGGGGTAGAAACAGGGGAAGAGGGGGTGTCATGATGACGAGAGGGTTGATTGCTCGCCCATATTCACATTGGCAGACTAGGGGACGTGGCAAGCCACAATCTTTTTATCCACGCTCCTCCCCCATTGATTTTACTCCTAATGGAAGGATCTCTGAGTCTGACTCTTCAAATTACAACCAGCAGAGGGGGGTCATGGGCTTTAGAAACCCACATATGCAGCCCTCAGAAACACAATTGCAGTATCCTGTTCCACAATGAAGTGCTGACCATACCCGTAATTTACTGAGTTTAGATGCTTTTGATACTGCAGATGTTGAACCATTAGTTTCATTACATATAGGTGATCAGAAACATCAGTTTTTAGTAGATACGGGGGCGGCCAGATCAGTGTTGAGCACTCCTGATATTATACCATTATCTGATCACTCAATATCTGCAGTAGGAGTTTCAGGTATAGTGCAGCAGCTACCATTAACTCAAACAGTGCCTGGAACAGTTGGTCCTTTGAGTACACAACATTCCTTCCTTTTAGCAACAAGTGCCCCTGCAAATCTTTTAGGGAGAGATCTGATGTGTAAATTAGGCTGCACTATTTATTGTACACCAGATGGTGTGTTTTTGGATATTCCTCAGAAGTATTCTATTGATGCTTAAGATTTATTACACATGCCAGCACGATTGTTTAACTTGGAACTCATATCCACTTTCAGTTCGCCCATACAGCAAATGTTGGATACAGTTCCAAATCAGTTATGGACCACAGATAGCCAAGACACAGGTTTGATGGTGAATGTAGCTCCAGTTTTAGTGACTCTTAAATCGGGTGCAAAACCACCCAAGATTGCACAATACCCTCTGAAACCTGAAGCAGAATTAGGAATTTTTCCAGTGATTCAACGTCTGTTGGAGCAGAACATTTTGATAAGAATTAATAGTATTTGTAATTCACCCATTTTCCCAATTAAGAAGCGCGGTGGGCAGAGTTTTAGGCTCGTACATGATCTACGAACTATAAATAAAGTTGTTGAGTCACAATACCCTGTTATATCCAATCCAGCAACAATCCTCATGCAAATCCCACCTGCTGCCACACACTTCACTGTGATTGATTTGTGTTCAGCATTCTTTTCGATACCATTGCATCCAGATTGTCAGTATTTTTTTGCTTTCACATATAAAGGGGTGCAATATACATGGACTAGACTCGCACAGGGATTCATTGACAGTCCAAGTTTCTTCTCTCAGGCATTGCATGATTGTCTTGAAGCTTTTACGCCAAAATGCGTTTCTGTACTGATTCAGTATGTTGATGACTTATTGTTATGTTCTACTTCATTTCAGTCACCCCTTGCAGATACCAGTTTGCTGTTATCATTCCTGTATCGCACTGGACACAAGGTATTCAAAGATAAGTTGCAACCTTGCCAGACTCAGGTTAAGTATTTTGGCCATTGTTTGACCCAAGGACTGAGACATCTGTCACCGGAAAGAGTGCAAATTATTTCGGATGTGCCTTTGCCCATTAATCAAATACAAGTACGTGCATTCTTGGGTATGTGTAGCTATTGTCGATGCTGGATTCCTGGCTATGCCATTTTGGCATTGCCATTGCAAAACTTAATTGGTTCCAATCTTCCAGATTTGGTAAATCATACAGGGGACACAGAAAATGCTTTTTATTCACTTAAGGATGCTTTAATGGAGGACCCTGCATTAGGTATCCCAGATTATTGTAAGCCATTTTCTTTATATTGCACTGAATTGTCTAGTTGTGCAGCAGGAGTCCTAACACAGTTACATGGTGACCATCAGAGGCCTCTGGGCTATTATAGTTCCCAATTAGACACAGTTGGATGATCATTACCACCCTGTTTGCGTGCAGTAGCATCTGCAGCACTATTGGTAGACAAAACAGAGGATTTAGTGCTAAGCCATGATTTAACCCTCTATGTTCCACATGCTGTTTCAGCTTTGATGCAATCCGCACAGACACGACATGTCTCTACAGCTCGCTTTACGAGATGGGAGCTAGCATTAATAGCTCCTCCACATCTCACCATTCAACGGTGTACTACTCTTAATCCAGCTACTTTCCTAACAATTGTGCATGGACATGCACAGATGGTGGAAGATGTTGATGAAGGTAACAGTGAGATTTCTGGTGATTTAATGCCTAATCATGACTGTTTGAAATTCTTAGATCAGACTTTTACAGCAAGACCTGATATAAAAGACACGCCACTACCAAATGTAGATCTGACCTTTTATATAGATGGTAGCTGTCATAGACAAAATGAGACTGGAGAGTTATGCACAGGATATACAGTGGTAACAGATGAGAATATTGCTGAAGCAAATGCAATAGGTTCCCCCACTCAGCTCAAATTGCCGAATTAGTTGCACTCACAAGAGCATGTGAGTTGGCGCAAGATAAATGAGTAAATATTTACACAGACAGCCAGTACGCATTTGGCGTTGTTCATGACTTTGGTGTATTATGGCGGCTTAGAGATTTTTTAACTACAGCAGGTACCCTGGTAGCACATTCACAGCACATAATGAAATTGTTAGATGCTATTCAATTGCCATCACAGGTAGCAGTTATTAAATGCCAGGCACACATAAGCAGTTCAGATCCAGTTGCTTTAGGAAACAGAAGGGCAGATGAGGCCGCAAAAGATGCAGCGAAAAGACCGGTGTTAACAAAAATTTCTTCACAGGTTACCAGTTTAATGTTGTTTACATTAATTGATGACAAAAATGTAATCAAAATGCAAAAGTTTTGTAATCCACAGGAATTGGCCCTCCGGAAGTTAAAGGGATGTGTACAAGATACTAATGGTCTGTGGAAAGATGGTAAAGGTAGACCAGTGGCCCCAAAAGCTTATCTACCAGCGCTGGCAGAAGCATGTGGTACAAGAATTTGTGCGTAGATATGGTATACCATAAATAATTGAGAGTGGTTAGAGGCTTTACCCTTAGTATTGCATAGTATCAGAACCACTCCTAGACTTCCATTTAATCTTTCACCATATGAGATTTTGTTCGGAAGACAGCCCAATATTATCATCAGCCCACAAGAAACTTTAAAATGCACTCAAGATGTAACTGTTAAGTACTTGATTGAGATGATTAAGCAGTTACAAAAACAAGAGACTTTGAAACTGATTGTACCGCAAATGCCTATTGAGAACTGTCATGATATACAGCCAGGAGAATATGTTATGGTCAGAATTTTTTTTACGCTCTGGTTGTTTGACAGATCATTGGGAAGGACCGTATCAAGTATTGTTAACCACAACAACAGCGTTGAAAGTTGCAGAAAAAGACACTTGGATTCACGCATCCCACTGCAAGAAGGTAGTCGATCTGACAGTGACCTGGAAAGACGCAGAGACTGATAAAGCTTTGGAACCAGATATAACAAATTTATTTCAGGACTCTGACAATGATGTGGTTCGGGAAGAAGAATCTGACCAAGAAGCCAAAGGATAATATTCTTATTACTATTGCCATCGCTATAGGCATGATGTTTTCTGATTCTTATACCTTATATTATTAATGGACATTTCGTTAATGAGGATTTGATAGTAAAATTTGATAGTGGTTTTGAGGAAATGATGGTATATAGTCGTAAAAATGTAGAATCAGAACTGTCTTCATCATTCATTTTACTCACAAATAATAACACATACAATAATGACACATATAAAGGTAGAATTAAAAGACAAATAGCTGGAGATGAACCTGAAGATTGTGGTGAGAAACTGCCAACTGAAATGTGTATATGTCGTTATTGTGATAATCCTCCTGAAGAAAGATGTGCAAAATGGTGTCAGACGGATCCAGAACATTTTTTAAATCAACATCCTATAGACCTGTATCATGGTATGGTAAACGAGCAATTAAACAAACTAATTGTTGGATATGTACACATACACCACATGGACACCAAAATGTTGGATTATTGCCAATACCTTTAAATTTTAAAGAATTGCTTAATTTGCCAGAAGGAAGACCAGAAGCTGGGACATATAATGAAACTCAATCTCCTTACTTAAAATTGTTGCCACATGTATTGACTGAAAGTGTTATATGTATACATTTTACAAGTACACAAGAAATTAAAAATTGGGAGTTGGAGTGGTTTGGATGGGTGGTAACCAGCTTTAATAGGCCTATAGAAAAGACGAGTGAATATTTAAGAAAAATTGGGAAAAGGCCTGCATTTCAAAACCCAAAATTCAGATATGTTGGGCCAAAGAGATCTTTGGGAACAGTAGCATCAAAATATTGTAATATAACTTTACAAGATGGTGATTGTAAAGAGCAATTAGAAAATAATAAGTATGGAAAATGTATAGACATTCTTTGCACAGATATATTACATGTAGCAATACCATATATTCTACCAGATAATATATATTACATATGTGGAAGTAAGGCATATAAGTGGTTACCACTGAATACAGGTGGAATATGTTATTTGGGTAAAGTAATTTCAGCTGTTAATGTATTCACGCATAATGTTTTAAAGGAAATTGTACAACAAAAATATTTAAAAGATAATTTAGTAATAAGAAAGAAAAGAAACGATGAAAAGAGAGAAAAACAACCAGTATCGCAACATATTAGTGAATCAACTGGTGTACAAGTATTGACTGCATTAGAATTTTCAGGTATTACACGAAGAAATCTGAATTGGTTTTATATCCAAGGTTTGGAAACATTGATGGATAAAATAACTAACGTGTATGATGAAACTTTCCGTTATGTTGCAAAAGAGCTTCAAGTTTTCAAAACGGAGTTAATACAACATAGATTGGTCTTAAATTATCTTACTGCACAAACAGGAGGTTATTGTGTAACATTACAAATGAAATATGGTACGCAGTGCTGTACTTATCTGACAAATAACCGATAATCCAGAAGAAATAATTGATAATTATATGGATGAAGTAATAAAAGTAAAGACGGATTTTGCAAAATTACCTAACATGACATTATCTTCAGTAGATACATGGTTTTCGTGGTTAGATCCAAAAAATTGGTTTTCAGGTTTTGGTACATGGTTTCAATCATTAATGCATTCATTAGGAAGATTTCTTCTCTTTATATTAGGAATATTGTTAGTTATCTATTTTGTATTAAAGTGTATACCAGTACTGTTGAAATTTTGTAAGAAAACATTGAGTAGAGAAATTAAGAGAGTGAATAATACAGGGGAAGAAATTATAGAACTGTATGAACAAATAAAACCTCATAATCATGTTATTGTGTGATAGTTTGGAGAACTATCAAACTGAGGAAACTGTCAAAGATATTTTTGGATAAAGACAATTTATTTTAGCATGAAAATATTTACATTGTTTTATCTTATTTTAGTATATATCATTTAGATATGATGTGGTTTTATTATGTCATATGTTATATTATTTAATCCTTTCGTGTGAGCTGATGAGGAATGTGAACAGGAATGAAGGAGTTAATTCAACATCCAAACAGATGTTTCTAATCAAGAGATTTTTGAACAAAGACTTCTTCAATTTCTCCATTGCAGTCTGGAGAGCCATGAGGATCAGGATATGCCTATATACTTTCTTAGTCAATTGTAATATATTTGTAAATTGACGTATAACCTACTTTTTGTTAAAACAAAAACTACTGTCTGGTCTGTTGAAGATCAGAGAGTTTTCAATTCTGAAAATGAGCGCTTGCATATTCTTTTGTAAATAAACAATGATATCATTTTATTTTGAAAGTCTCTTTTGCTGAAGGAATTATTTCATTACTTTATTAACAGTAACATGATATAGCAGTTATAACATCATAACATAACCAGAATAAACTTGTAAAATATACAATGAATTGCCTATATCCTTATTCCCATTGGGGACTATACAATGTATGTAGTCTGATTTATTAATGTTATTCATGTCTATTAGTATGCATCTCACCCGTGCCATACTCTGTTATCAACATGTAGGGTTAAAATGTATATACTCCGTCATGTTCTCAAGTCGGATACATCTATGATCTAATAGTAAGTAGCAGATATACTATGTCTACTGTAGTACATTAAATCCTACTTTCAAATGCAGCTTATAGGGTCAGTTGTAAATGTCGGTAGATCCTGTTATTAATTAGATTGTTAAGCGCTGGTAATACTTAGCAGTGCACCAAAACCACTATGTAACTCGGCCCAATGGCGTAACTTTTCCATAATTGCTAGGTTAGTAAAAATGATATGTACTGCTGTTCCAACTGCTGTGATATATATATATATTATTTGAAACGCATAGTGTAGATGTGTAACCCCATGTTACATTAGACACTATTACAACACAGAGTCTGACAGCTCTGAGCGTGTGTCCCACATCTGTCAGATTACATAACATAGCTGCATTATTTCGGTTAATAGGAAAACATGAATTTACATTTGTTATTATGAAGTAGACAGTATAACTACTGTTCTCTCCTAATATAATTCAGTTGTACGTCTATTAAACAGCGATTATTTTGTGTATCTTATTATCAAGCAACGGAGGGGGACAGTGTGTAGTGTCTCAAAACTAGTGAAAAGATCATCTGCTTTAATTTAAGTGATGTTCCTGATATCCTACAAAGTCTCAACACATTTATAAATGCAGCTAAGTCCCCTTTATATCGAACATTGCTGAGATTCAGCAGTTTATTAAATCAGCAATAAGATTGAGCTGAATGAACTTGTACATAAAAGTGCATCATTGCTAGGTTATAATTGCTGTACTAAATATATACCAGTTGTTATAGATTTATTACAGATCACATTAACCTATTTAAATAACTTATCACATTCCATTGTTACACTAAATCCGACAGCTCAGACTCTATGCGTTGCAGCCGCTCGTTCCATCACAAACTTGCAGCGTCTCTAGTATAATAGTGAGACAGAGCTACTTTGTATCATATAATAGGTAAAGAGAATATAATCACTGTTATATCTTTCTTATTATGGCTCAGATTCATATATATCAAACAGCAATTAGTCTGTGTGTCTAATTTGTGAAAATGTAGCCGTATATCCCAGTTTGTGCTTCAATCCATATAAGCTCAGAATAGCTTTCTTAATGATGACCTGAGATTAATATATCTTTCATATGGTCTTAATAAATGTCAGAGGAAAGCCCTACTGTGTGTGTCCCTATTTCTATAAACACATATTTGTAGACTAAACTATCGGACTCTAACGTACACTTCGCAAATGCTTCTTCTTTAAACCTAGGGTTGGTTGAAGGAGAATTGGGGGGACCCCACCCTGTTTGTCCCCCCAATTATCCTCCAACCAACACTAGGTTGGCTGCACTATGTTTAATATGACTGGGGAGGGGGCACACTTTTTCTTTTACATTTATGTATTTATTTTTAACACTGTTTACTACACGCTGTCACTGCCGAATAATGTCGGCATTGTGACTGTCAGCATTTTAACTGTCGACAATCACAATGTCAGTATTTTATCAGTGTAGTTGAAAGTGAAATACTGGCATTTAGCCTGTCAGCATTTTCATGTCGGCAGGTTAAGTGTTGGTATTTCTTGCATTGGAAATATGACTACCACCGCATTAGATAGGGGCACCCAGCTCACATCCTGGTTCTATTGGACCTTATGCAGACAGACGGGCATAGAACTGAACTTTTCCTCTGCCTACCACCCTCAGTCTAATGGTCAGACAGACAGGGTGAAACAGAACCTCCAAACCTTCCTGCACATGTAAATCTCAGGCTACCAGGAGCACTGGGTGGACTTCGTCCCATGGGCAGAAGTTGTCGACAACCTGCACTATGACTCGAGTACAGGCTCCGCACCATTCTCTGCACTACATAGGTACCACCCCCGACTTCTGAACCTCCGGTCATTATGACATTGGAAGTACCAGCAGTAGACAAGATACGCAGAAAATTCCAGGACATTTTTCTTTTAACTGTTTTCCTAAACTAACTAAATAAAAATAAAAGGATATTTACTTTAAAAATGCCACCAATAGAAGACCCTACAGCAGGGATCAAGAGCCAACTTGTCCTGGGTGCAGATTTCACTGCAATTTGTCCTTCATGTAACACCCTCTATAATAAATCCTTCATATCCATACGTGGAGATGTAGGATAGGGACTGTCTGCTCTGTGAGGATGTATCAGTGGAGCTGTGATTGGTTGCTGCCCTGCGGAGAAGATAGTGGTACCGGCCCTATGTGAAAAGAACATAGAGTGCAAACTGGTGGGATCTATAGGTGATGTGGTGTAACCTGGTGGGATCTATAGGTGGTGTGGTGTAATCTGATGGGAACTATAGGTGGTGTGGTATAATCTGGTGGGATCTATAGGTGGTGCGGTCTAACCTGGTGGGATCTATAGGTGGTGTGGTGTAACCTGGTGGGATCTATAGGTGGTGTGGCGTAACCTGGTGGGATCTATAGGTGGTGTGGTTTAACCTGGGGGATCTATAGGTGATGTGGTGTAACCTGGTAGGATCTATAGGTGTTGTGGTGTAACTTGGTGGGATCTATGGGTGGTGTGGTGTAACCTGGTGGGATATATAGGTGGTGTGGTGTAACCCGGTGGGATCTATAGTTGGTGTAGTGTAATCTGGTGGGATCTATAGGTGGTGTGGTGTAACCTGGTGGGACATATAGGTGGTGTGGTGTAACCTGGTGGGATCTATAGGTGGTGTGCTGTGACTTGGTGGGATCTATAGGTGGTGTGGTGTAACCTGGTGGGATCTATAGGTGGTGTGGTGTAACCTGTGGCATCTATAGGTGGTGTGGTGTAACCTGCTGGGATCTATAGGTGGTATGGTGTTGTAGGTGTTTGTCACTTACTTCTTAATTCATTAGAGTAACAAAGTTGTGCGAAAATGTTCCTCTCATTTGGTTCTTTGTCTTCCAGTTCTTATTACGGTAGACTGGTTCCAGTGTGCCTAAATTTGGTGTTCCTTCAGATTGAAGTGAATACTTGGTGATATTACTCTGTTGGGTATTGGTGCACTTGTTCAGTTTATAAGTCCAGAAGTAGTTTATCCTGTTGAAGAAGCAGATAGGAGATTAGTCACAAAATGTGGGTCGTATTATGGATCCCCCAAAAAAAGTTAGAAGTGGTGATTCTGACTGGATCACATATAAATAACTTATGGTATCAATTTATTTAAGGGGACTAGCGCAGGGCGCTTATTTATGTAAATTGCCAATGCACTTATTTTAATATTGTATATAGTTTGAGAGAGGAAATTGTTATTTCTGAGACCAGGTAAGGAAATGTGTTTTTTCTGTTTAGCCTTCCTAGAGGAAATGCATTATGTCTGATGTATATATCTGATAAAGTGAGCCTTTGTTTACAAAGTCTTTGGTGTATTGTGATGTGGGAAGCTGGCTTGTTTTAGTTTTGTTGTTCTGTGTGAATATGTATTCCGAACGGTTTGAAGAAAGGCCCATCTGTTAATTCGATCTTTTGATGTGTGAAGGTCCCACATGGAAGGTAGGAACTTTTAATCAAGACTGGCTCTTGGATTCTCTGCATCTGAAAACCAGATGTAGAACATAACAGCGTTTCTAGAATTTCACATATAAGTGTAAATATTGTTAGGTTTCCAATACATGTAAATCCATGTTTGTGTAAATGGAGTACCCTGATGCTAAAAATAGCCTGTGTCTGAACGGTATAAAAGGTATTAGCTTGTATTTCAAACTTGTTCTTCTGAATTGAACATCTGACCTGATCACTGGGACCTCTAACCAGTGAAGAGAAAATAAACATCTTGCTTCAAAGACCTACTTGAAAACATCTTCAATATTGCTGTATTTCTGTGACCTGCAGATTAGACCCTAACTCTAATCCGTTCTCCGGCTGTCTCTGAGGTTTTGGACCCAAGCTTTTCCAGTACCACCGCTCTGCATGTTACATATGCAGCCCTGGTCAGTGTGATAGGCCAGGAGGAGATCCATCCACAGCAACCCTGATCTATAGTAAGAGGTCGGGAGTACCAGCCCAGGTACACCAGCAGCGAGATACGATAGCAGCGTCAGTACCCAGAAGAAACCCGGTTCTGGATGCCGGTATAGGAGTCCAGTGGTGGCAGCTCTTGTAAGCCCTTCCTACTGCGGCAAGAGGGGGCATTTGGGATAACAAAAGGAAACGGTGGCAAAGTAAGCCCAGCCGGTTCCCAGCAACAACAGACAGGATGGCATAGGAGGTCCATCCTGTCACAGATTTCTGGTGACTAGCGGCGGGATAACCCCGGGCGGCTTTTTGTGCAGCAGTAAGGAGAGCCAAGATATTCAGGAGAGGAATAACTGCAGCCAGTAGAACGCAATACAAGCTAATGCCTTTTATATCATTCAGACATAGGCTATTTTTAGCATCGAGATGTACTCTATTTACACAAACATGGATTTACTTGCATTGGAAAGCTAACAAAATTTACACTTATATGTGAAATTCTAGAAACGCTGTTATGTCCTGCATCTGGTTTTCAGATGCAGAGAATCCAGGAGCCAGTCTTAATTAAAAGTTCCTGCCTTAAATGTTGGACCTTCACACATCAAAAGATCGAATTTACAGATGGGCCTTTCTTCAGACCGTTCGGAATACATATTCACACAGAACAACAAAACCAAAACAAGCCAGCTTCCCACATCACAATACACCAAAGACTTTGTAAACAAAGGTTAATTTCCTCTAGGAAGGCTAAACAGAAAAAACACATTTCCTACCCTGGGGGTAAATGTATCAAGCTGAGAGTTTTCCGGCGGGTTTGAAAAGTGGAGATGTTGCCTATAGCAACCAATCAGATTCTAGCTGTCATTTTTTAGAATGTACTAAATAAATGATAGCTAGAATCGGATTAGTTTTTCAAACACGCCGGAAAACTTATAGCTGAGACATTTGCCCCCTGGTCTCAGAAATAACGATTTCCTCTCTCAAACTATACACAATATTAAAATAAGTGCTTTGGCAATTTACATAAATAAGCGCCCTGTGCTATTTCCTTTAAATAAATTTATACCAAAAGTTATTTATATGTGATCCAGTCACAACAGGTCAGTATAGCAGTATTATAGATCAGATATAAATGTATAGATCAATATAACAGTAGTTAGTAATATATAGGTCAGTATAGCAGTATTATAGTCAGATATAAATGTATAGATCAGTATAGCAGTAGTTAGTAATATATAGTTCAGTATAGCAGTATTATAGTCAGATATAAATGTATAGATCAATATAGCAGTATAATAGTCAGGTATAAATGTATAGATCAATATAGCAGTATTACAGATCAGATATAAATGTATAGATCAGTATAGCAGTAGTTAGTAATATATAGGTCAGTATAGCAGTATTATAGTCAGATATAAATGTATAGATTAGTATAGCAGTATTATAGTCAGATATAAATGTATAGATCAGTATAGCAGTATTATAGTCAGATATAAATGTATAGATCAGTATAGCAGTATTATAGATCAGATATAAATGTATAGATCAGTATAGCAGTATTATAGTCAGATATAAATGTATAGATCAGTATTGCAGTAGTTAGTAATGTATAGATCAGTATAGTAGTATTATAGTCAGATATAAATGTATAGATAAGAACAGCAGTATTATAGTCAGATATAAATGTATAGATCAGTATAACAGTAGTTAGTAATATATAGTTCAGTATAGCAGTATTATAGTCAGATATAATTGTAGAGATCAGTATAGTAGTATTACAGTCAGATATAAATGTATAGATCAGTATAGCTGTATTATAGTCAGATATAAATGTATAGATCAGTATAACAGTAGTTAGTAATATATAGATCAGTATAGCTGTATTATAGTCAGATATAAATGTAGAGATCAGTATAGTAGTATTACAGTCAGATATAAATGTATAGATCAGTATAGCAGTATTATAGTCAGATTTAAATGTATAGATCAGTAAAGCAGTATTATATTACAGATATAAATGTATAGATCAGTATAGCAGTATTATAGCCAGATTTAAATGTATAGATCAGTATAGCAGTATTATATTACAGATATAAATGTATAGATCAGTATAGCAGTATTATAGATCAGATATAAATGTATAGATCAGTATAGCAGTATTATATTACAGATATAAATGTATAGATCAGTATAGCAGTATTATAGTCAGATTTAAATGTATAGATCTGTATAGCAGTATTATAGATCAGATATAAATGTATAGATCAGTATAGCAGTAGTTAGTAATATAGAGATCAGTATAGTAGTATTATATTACAGTATAGTAGTATTATAGTCAGATATAAATGTATAGATCAGTATAGTAGTATTATAGTCAGATTTAAATGTATAGATCAATATAGCAGTAGTTAGTAATATATAGATCAGTATAGCAGTATTATATTACAGATATAAATGTATAGATCAGTATAGCAGTATTATATTACAGATATAAATGTATAGATCAGTATAGCAGTATTATATTACAGATATAAATGTATAGATCAGTATAGCAGTATTATATTACAGATATAAATGTATAGATCAGTATAGCAGTATTATATTACAGATATAAATGTATAGATCAGTATAGCAGTATTATAGTCAGATATAAATGTATAGATCAGTATAGCAGTATTATAGTCAGATATAAATGTATAGATCAGTATAGCAGTATTATAGTCAGATATAAATGTATAGATCAGTATAGCAGTATTATAGTCAGATATAAATGTATAGATTAGTATAACAGTATTATATTACAGATATAAATGTATAGATCAGTATAACAGTATCATATTACAGATATAAATGTATAGAACAGTATAGCAGTATTATATTACAGATATAAATGTATAGATCAGTATAGCAGTATTATACTACAGATATAAATGTATAGATCAGTACAGCAGTATTATATTACAGATATAAATGTATAGATCAGTACAGCAGTATTATATTACAGATATAAATGTACAGATCAGTATAGCAGTATTATATTACAGATATAAATGTATAGATCAGTATAGCAGTATTATATTACATATATAAATGTATAGATCAGTACAGCAGTATTATATTACAGATATAAATGTATAGATCAGTACAGCAGTATTATATTACAGATATAAATGTATAGATCAGTATAGCAGTATTATAGTCAGATATAAATGTATAGATTAGTATAACAGTATTATATTACAGATATAAATGTATAGATCAGTACAGCAGTATTATATTACAGATATAAATGTATAGATCAGTATAGCAGTATTATATTAGATATAAATGTATAGATCAGTATAGCAGTATTATATTACAGATATAAATGTAAAGATCAGTATAGCAGTATTATAGTCAGATATAAATGTATAGATCAGCATATCAGTATTATATTACAGATATAAATGTATAGATATGTACAGATATAAATGTATGGGCTCTGTTCTTGGCCCTTTACTCTTTTCACTCTATACTTCCTCCCTTGGGGCTCTCATCTCCTCTTTCGGTCTTCAGTATCACCTATATGCTGATGATATTCAACTCTACATCTCTTCTC
Source organism: Mixophyes fleayi (assembly GCF_038048845.1). Classification (NCBI taxonomy): domain Eukaryota; kingdom Metazoa; phylum Chordata; class Amphibia; order Anura; family Limnodynastidae; genus Mixophyes; species Mixophyes fleayi. Next base: position 7,090,557 of record NC_134405.1, read on the forward strand.
CTGATCTTTCCTCCTCCCTCCTCTCTCGTGTAACTGACTGCCTCTCAGCCATCTCATCCTGGATGTCCTCTGGCTTTCTTAAAATTAACATCTCCAAAACCGAACTCATTGTCTTTCCCCCACCCAGGCTCCCTTCCCACCATGACCTCTCTATCGTTGTTAACAACTCCACTATCTCCTCTGTCACCCAACTCCGCTGCCTAGGTGTCACTCTCGACTCCTCTCTCTCTTTTGCCCCCCACATTCAATCCCTTGCCCAAGCCTGTCGCTTCCAACTCCGTAACATTGCCCGCATCCGTCCCTTCCTCTCTCAAGATGCCACCAAAACTATCATCCATGCTCTCATCACCTCCCATCTCGACTACTGCAACCTCCTCCTTACTGGCCTCCCCTGCTCCCGCCTTGCCCCCCTCCGCTCTATACTCAATGCGGCTGCGAGACTCATCTTCCTCTCACGCCGCTCCTCCTCTGCCTCCCCTCTCTGTCTTTCCTTACACTGGCTCCCCTTCCCCAACAGAATCCTTTTCAAACTCCTCACCACCACTTACAAGGCTCTCTCCAACTCTACTGCCCCTTATATCTCTAACCTCCTCTCCATTCACACTCCTGCCCGCTCCCTGCGCTCAGCCAATGATCGCCGCCTCTCCTCCACTCTGATCACCTCTTCCCACTCTAGAATCCAAGACTTCTCCCGTGCTGCCCCCCTTCACTGGAACGACCTCCCTCGCTCCATTCGTCTCTCATCCAATCTGTGCTCCTTCAAGCGGGCTCTTAAAACTCACCTGTTCCTTAAGGCCTACCAACCATCCACTTAACCTCTCACCTCTTCTGGTTCTCCCCTGCCCCCTTTCTCTCTCCCCGTTGCTTCACTGGCTTCCTTATGTACCTGATTCTGTTTACCCTCCCTTAGTATGTAAGCTCGTATGAACAGGGCCCACCTTCCCTCCTGTCTCCATACCTGTTCTTCCGCTCCGTCTCTACTGTATCTGCCTGCCTGGAGTTTCTGAAGTACTGGTACTTTGTGTTTATTGTTCTGTACTGTCTTACCCTGTATAGTCTACTGTTTGTACCATGTACGGCGCTGCGGAAACCTTGTGGCGCCTTACAAATAAACGATAATAATAATAATAATATAGATCAGTATAGCAGTATTATATTACAGATATAAATGTATAGATCAGTATATCAGTATTATATTACAGATATAAATGTATAGATCAGTATATCAGTAGCACTCACAGTAAAGCAGTAATAAAGCACAGATAGTAATAGACTATATTATCGGTATGAGTATTATAAATATAACAGAAATACCTGTAAATATACTTATACCCTGTGTCCTCTGGGGTCTGTAGTCTATGTCAGGACTTAGATAGCTGAGAAGTGCCTGTGTCCAGCAGTGAGGAGGACGTGTCCCATCACCCTGTGTGTCTCTGTGTGGTCACATAGACATGTAAATGACAGCTGCAGTGTATCTCAGATAACACTGATCCCTGAGTGGGGTGTGGGGGTCTTACAGACACATGTACAATATGTAATGGTGCCATGTGGCTGGGAGGAGGGGAGATGCTTTGTACAAAGCATGAAATGACTTGGGAATCACATCATAGTCCACACATATAAATAGACTATATCTAGTGTCCTGACCACTGAGCCATATGGGTGGATGGGAGGATATTACATCATATATCCACACCATACATTTAGGAACTTATTACACAAATACTCACCTGTCAGTCTGGGTTTTAATTGTTTCAATATTCTGCTTTTTAGAGAAAGGTTTTAATATGAATTAGTACAGATATAATTGTGTATTTTCTGGAGTGTGATCACACTCAGCAGATCTACCTGTACTTACATATCAATATGTCTCTTACCCATACTTACCAACTTTCTTCAGCTCTCTTCCGGGAGCCTGGCCGTGAAGGTGGGCGTGAGGGAACGGGGCGCCAAAAATCGCGTCATTTTGGCCCTGCCCCTATGACGCGGCATTTGGGACCTAATTCTGCCCACTTTACTAGAAAGTGGGCAGAATTCAAGGGATTGCCACACTCGTCAGGGAGTCCGGGAGACTCTCGCAAAATGCGGGAGTCTCCCGGATGTTTCGGGAGAGTTGGCAAGTATGCTCTTAGCCCTGCAGTGACTCTCCTCATGGTTACAGTACATTGAGTACCCAAGAAGTTTTCAATGTGATTTTTATGTGGAGGTTTCTATGTTTGTATTTATACGTCATATTAAAATTATAGTGTTTTTATGAGAACAAGTTGACAAATATTTTCATAGTACATAGTCAAGAGTTAGTAGGAGAGAGTTCAACAATAATCGCCATCTTTATTGAACTGGTTATTCACTCTTTGTCAGTGCTGTAAAAATATTTTTTTTTTTACTGGCGAGGTGCAGTATGTATGTATGTATGTATGTATGTATGTATGTATGATCTGTCAGGCAGAGGTGGGGTGCAGTATGTATGATCTGGCAGGCAGTGGTGGGGTGCAGTATGTATGTATGATCTGGCAGGCAGTGGTGGGGTGCAGTATGTATGTATGATCTGTCAGGCAGTGGTGGGGTGCAGTATGTATGTATGATCTGGCAGGCAGTGGTGGGGTGCAGTATGTATTTATGTATGTATGATCTGGCAGGCAGTGGTGGGGTGCAGTATGTATGTATGTATGATCTGTCAGGTAGTGGTGGGGTGCAGTAAGTATGTATGTATGATCTGGCAGGCAGTGGTGGGGTGCAGTATGTATTTATGTATGTATGATCTGGCAGGCAGTGGTGGGGTGCAGTATGTATGTATGTATGTATGTATGTATGATCTGTCAGGCAGTGGTGGGGTGCAGTAAGTATGTATGATCTGGCAGGCAGTGGTGGGGTGCAGTATGTATGTATGATCTGTCAGGCAGTGGTGGGGTGCAGTATGTATGTATGATCTTTCAGGCAGTGGTGGGGTGCAGTATGTTTGTATGATCTGGCAGGCAGTGGTGGGGTGCAGTATGTTTGTATGATATGGCAGGCAGTGGTGGAGTGCAGTATGCATGTATGATCTGGCAGGCAGTGGTGGGGTGCAGTTTGTATGTATGATCTGGCAGGCAGTGGTGGGGTGCAGTATGTATGTATGTATGTATGTATGATCTGGCAGGCAGTGGTGGGGTGCAGTATGTATGTATGATCTGGCAGGCAGTGGTGGGGTGCAGTATGTATGTATGTATGATCTGGCAAGAAGTGGTGGGGTGCGGTATGTATGATCTGGCAGGTAGTGGTGGGGTGCTGTATGTATGTATGATCTGGCAGGCAGTGGTGGGGTGCAGTATGTATGTATGATCTGGCAGGCAGTGGTGGGGTGCAGGATGTATGTATGATCTGGCAGGTAGTGGTGGGGTGCAGTATGTATGTATGATCTGGCAGGCAGTGGTGGGGTGCAGGATGTATGTATGATCTGGCAGGTAGTGGTGGGGTGCAGTATGTATGTATGATCTGGCAGGTAGTGGTGGGGTGCAGTATGTATGTATGATCTGGCAGGTAGTGGTGGGGTGCAGTATGTATGTATGATCTGACAGGTAGTGGTGGGGTGCAGTATGTATGTATGATCTGGCAGGCAGTGGTGGGGTGCAGTATGTATGTATGATCTGGCAGGCAGTGGTGGGGTGCAGTATGTATTTATGTATGTATGATCTGGCAGGCAGTGGTGGGGTGCAGTATGTATGTATGTATGATCTGTCAGGTAGTGGTGGGGTGCAGTAAGTATGTATGTATGATCTGGCAGGCAGTGGTGGGGTGCAGTATGTATTTATGTATGTATGATCTGGCAGGCAGTGGTGGGGTGCAGTATGTATGTATGATCTGGCAGGTAGTGGTGGGGTACAGTATGTATGTATGATCTGGCAGGTAGTGGTGGGGTGCAGTATGTATGTATGATCTGGCAGGCAGTGGTGGGGTGCAGTATGTATGTATGTATGATCTGGCAGGTAGTGGTAGGGTGCAGTATGTATGTATGTTCTGGCAGGCAGTGGTGGGGTGCAGTATGTATGTATGTATGATCTGGCAGGCAGTGGTGGGGTGCAGTATGTATGTATGATCTGGCAGGTAGTGGTGGGGTGCAGTATGTATGTATGTTCTGGCAGGCAGTGGTGGGGTGCAGGATGTATGTATGTTCTGGCAGGCAGTGGTGGGGTGCAGTATGTATGTATGTATGATCTGGCAGGTAGTGGTGGGGTGCAGTATGTATGTATGTTCTGGCAGGCAGTGGTGGGGTGCAGTATGTATGTATGATCTGGCAGGCAGTGGTGGGGTGCAGTATGTATGTATGATCTGGCAGGTAGTGGTGGGGTGCAGTATGTATGTATGTTCTGGCAGGCAGTGGTGGGGTGCAGTATGTATGTATGTATGTTCTGGCAGGCAGTGGTGGGGTGCAGTATGTATGTATGATCTAGCAGGCAGTGGTGGGGTGCAGTATGTATGTATGATCTGGCAGGCAGTGGTGGGGTGCAGTATGTATGTATGATCTGGCAGGCAGTGGTGGGGTGCAGTATGTATGTATGATCTGGCAGGCAGTGGTGGGGTGCAGTATGTATGTATGATCTGGCAGGCAGTGGTGGGGTACAGTATGTATGTATGACCTGGCAGGCAGTGGTGGGGGTGCAGTATGTATGTACCAGCATCAGTCATGCACTGTATATATGTATATAACTCCTATGTGTACATTTACCTGAGTCAGACAGTTGCTCCTTGGAGTTTAGCAGTTTCCAGAGTGGCCGTGGTGCTGGCACAGAGGTGCTGTATGTCCAGACTGGAGGAAATAGACTGAGAGCTCTGCAGCCCGTCCTCACTAGTCACTCACAGAACGGCTGGGGGATGTGGGGGATGGAAGGAACATCTCCCCCCCTCCCTGTTAATCAGGACAAGTCTCCTAAAACATGTTCGGGAGCCTCACGTAGTATACATTAATCCAACAAAACCTCTTCGTAATAATATACTACATATGACATATAGTAAAGCATAAAGATATTTAACATATTTTGCAAACAGTTCGGAATCTTAAATCCAGATGTTGTCCTTTACATCCTGTTATAGCTCTGTCCTGCTAAAGGCATCTGGCATCAATTTACACACATGGAATACACACATCTATTCATTCATCTAAAACATTACATTTCTTTTAACCTTTTATAGTTCCTTAAACTATTAATAACTTCATCCAACAACAATTAGTATTATTATTATGTCAAAACTATAGTTTATCAGAAGTGAAAAAAGGGAAGATTTTCAAATGTAGATTATTCTTGATTTATAATTTTTTATTCTTTTTTTTCTGAAATTTGGCAAACACCCTGCCGCCCCCACTCTGAAAATTAACATGGCCTAATGCAATTTATTACAGGCAACATTAATATAAGGCCTTATAATAATACAGATTTGCCATTATAATGTATGTCTTATATATCGCATGCTTAAAATTAAGAGGCGCTCAAAAACCCTGAAACATATATATGTGTGTGTGTGTGTGTGTGTGTGTGTGTGTGTGTGTGTGTGTGTGTGTGTGTGTGTATGTTTTAAGGGTTTTTGAGCTCCTCTTAATTTGTATATAATACATACATTATAATAAAACATAATTTTATATATATAGGAAAGTCTATGGGACACCTTGCAGCGGAGATTCCAACTGTAATCGCCAGCAATGTGCTCAGCACAATGTCCGTGTGCCACATCACCAGCAATGTGCTCAGCACAATGTCCGTATGCCACATCACCAGCAATGTGCTCAGCACAATGTCCGTATGCCACATCTCCAGCAATGTGCTCAGCACAATGTCCGTGTGCCACATCGCCAGCAATGTGCTCAGCACAATGTCCGTGTGCCACATCACCAGCAATGTGCTCAGCGCAATGTCCGTGTGCCACATCACCAGCAATGTGCTCAGCGCAATGTCCGTGTGCCACATCACCAGCAATGTGCTCAGCGCAATGTCCGTGTGCCACATCGCCAGCAATGTGCTCAGCGCAATGTCCGTGTGCCACATCGCCAGCAATGTGCTCAGCGCAATGTCCATGTGCCACATCGCCAGCAATGTGCTCAGCGCAATGTCCGTGTGCCACATCGCCAGCAATGTGCTCAGCACAATGTCCGTGTGCCACATCACCAGCAATGTGCTCAGCGCAATGTCCGTGTGCCACATCACCAGCAATGTGCTCAGCGCAATGTCCGTGTGCCACATCACCAGCAATGTGCTCAGCGCAATGTCCGTGTGCCACATCGCCAGCAATGTGCTCAGCGCAATGTCCGTGTGCCACATCGCCAGCAATGTGCTCAGCGCAATGTCCATGTGCCACATCGCCAGCAATGTGCTCAGCGCAATGTCCGTGTGCCACATCGCCAGCAATGTGCTCAGCACAATGTCCGTGTGCCACATCACCAGCAATGTGCTCAGCGCAATGTCCGTGTGCCACATCGCCAGCAATGTGCTCAGCGCAATGTCCGTGTGCCACATCGCCAGCAATGTACTCAGCACAATGTCCGTGTGCCACATCGCCCGCTATGTGCTCAGCACAATGTCCGTGTGCCACATCGCCAGCAATGTGCTTAGTGCAATGTCCATGTGCCACATCGCCAGCAATGTGCTCAGCGCAATGTCCGTGTGCCACATCTCCAGCAATGTGCTCAGCACAATGTCCGTATGCCACATCACCAGCAATGTGCTCAGCGCAATGTCCGTGTGCCACATCTCCAGCAATGTGCTCAGCACAATGTCCGTGTGCCACATCGCCAGCAATGTGCTCAGCGCAATGTCCGTGTGCCACATCACCAGCAATGTGCTCAGCGCAATGTCCGTGTGCCACATCACCAGCAATGTGCTCAGCGCAATGTCCGTGTGCCACATCACCAGCAATGTGCTCAGCGCAATGTCCGTGTGCCACATCACCAGCAATGTGCTCAGCGCAATGTCCGTGTGCCACATCGCCAGCAATGTGCTCAGCGCAATGTCCATGTGCCACATCGCCAGCAATGTGCTCAGCGCAATGTCCGTGTGCCACATCGCCAGCAATGTGCTCAGCGCAATGTCCGTGTGCCACATCACCAGCAATGTGCTCAGCGCAATGTCCGTGTGCCACATCACCAGCAATGTGCTCAGCGCAATGTCCGTGTGCCACATCGCCAGCAATGTGCTCAGCGCAATGTCCGTGTGCCACATCACCAGCATTGTGCTCAGCACAATGTCCGTGTGCCACATCACCAGCATTGTGCTCAGCACAATGTCCGTGTGCCACATCGCCAGCAATGTGCTCAGCGCAATGTCCGTGTGCCACATCACCAGCATTGTGCTCAGCACAATGTCCGTGTGCCACATCACCAGCATTGTGCTCAGCACAATGTCCGTGTGCCACATCGCCAGCAATGTGCTCAGCACAATGTCCGTGTGCCACATCGCCAGCAATGTGCTCAGCACATTGTCCGTGTGCCACATCGCCAGCAATGTGCTCAGCACAATGTCCGTGTGCCACATCACCAGCAATGTGCTCAGCGCAATGTCGGTGTGCCACATCACCAGCAATGTGCTCAGCACAGTGTCCGTGTGCCACATCGCCAGCAATGTGCTCAGCACAGTGTCCGTGTGCCACATCGCCAGCAATGTGCTCAGCGCAATGTCCGTGTGCCACATCTCCAGCATTGTGCTCAGCGCAATGTCCGTGTGCCACATCACCAGCAATGTGCTCAGCGCAATGTCCGTGTGCCACATCACCAGCAATGTGCTCAGCACAGTGTCCGTGTGCCACATCGCCAGCAATGTGCTCAGCACAATGTCCGTGTGCCACATCGCCAGCAATGTGCTCAGCGCAATGTCCGTGCTCCACATCGCCAGCAATGTGCTCAGCACAATGTCCGTGTGCCACATCGCCAGCAATGTGCTCAGCACAATGTCCGTGTGCCACATCGCCAGCAATGTGCTCAGCGCAATGTCCGTGTGCCACATCACCAGCAATGTGCTCAGCACAGTGTCCGTGTGCCACATCTCCAGCATTGTGCTCAGCAGAATGTCCGTGTGCCACATCACCAGCAATGTGCTCAGCGCAATGTCCGTGTGCCACATCACCAGCAATGTGCTCAGCACAGTGTCCGTGTGCCACATCGCCAGCAATGTGCTCAGCACAATGTCCGTGTGCCACATCGCCAGCAATGTGCTCAGCGCAATGTCCGTGCTCCACATCGCCAGCAATGTGCTCAGCGCAATGTCCGTGTGCCACATCGCCAGCAATGTGCTCAGCACAATGTCCGTGTGCCACATCACCAGCAATGTGCTCAGCGCAATGTCCGTGTGCCACATCACCAGCAATGTGCTCAGCACAGTGTCCGTGTGCCACATCACCAGCAATGTGCTCAGCACAGTGTCCGTGTGCCACATCACCAGCAATGTGCTCAGCACAATGTCCGTGTGCCACATCACCAGCAATGTGCTCAGCGCAATGTCCGTGTGCCACATCACCAGCAATGTGCTCAGCACAGTGTCCGTGTGCCACATCACCAGCAATGTGCTCAGCACAGTGTCCGTGTGCCACATCGCCAGCAATGTGCTCAGCACAATGTCCGTGTGCCACATCTCCAGCAATGTGCTCAGCACAATGTCCGTGTGCCACATCGCCAGCAATGTGCTCAGCACAGTGTCCGTGTGCCACATCACCAGCAATGTGCTCAGCACAATGTCCATGTGCCACATCGCCAGCCATATGCGCAGCACAATGTCCATGTGCCACATCGCCAGCCATATGCGCAGCACAATGTCCGTGTGCCACATCGCCAGCAATGTGCTCAGCGCAATGTCCGTGTGCCACATCGCCGGCAATGTGCTCAGCACAATGTCCGTGTGCCACATCGCCAGCAATGTGCTCAGCACAATGTCCGTGTGCCACATCGCCGGCAATGTGCTCAGCGCAATGTCCGTGTGCCACATCGCCAGCAATGTGCTCAGCACAATGTCCGTGTGCCACATCGCCGGCAATGTGCTCAGCGCAATGACCGTGTGCCACATCGCCGGCAATGTGCTCAGCGCAATGTCCGTGTGCCACATCGCCGGCAATGTGCTCAGCACAATGTCCGTGTGCCACATCGCCAGCAATGTGCTCAGCACAATGTCCGTGTGCCACATCGCCGGCAATGTGCTCAGCGCAATGTCCGTGTGCCACATCGCCAGCAATGTGCTCAGCGCAATGTCCGTGTGCCACATCGCCGGCAATGTGCTCAGCGCAATGTCCGTGTGCCACATCGCCAGCAATGTGCTCAGCGCAATGTCCGTGTGCCACATCGCCAGCAATGTGCGCAGCACAATGTCCGTGTGCCACATCGCCGGCAATGTGCTCAGTGCAATGTCCGTGTGCCACATCGCCAGCAATGTGCTCAGCACAGTGTCCGTGTGCCACATCACCAGCAATGTGCTCAGCGCAATGTCCGTGTGCCACATCTCCAGCAATGTGCTCAGCACAATGTCCGTGTGCCACATCGCCAGCAATGTGCACAGCACAATGTCCATGTGCCACATCGCCGGCAATGTGCTCAGCACAATGTCCGTGTGCCACATCGCCAGCAATGTGCTCAGCACAATGTCCGTGTGCCACATCGCCAGCAATGTGCGCAGCACAATGTCCGTGTACCACATCGCCAGCAATGTGCTCAGCACAGTGTCCGTGTGCCACATCGCCAGCAATGTGCTCAGCGCAATGTCCGTGTGCCACATCTCCAGCAATGTGCTCAGCACAATGTCCGTGTGCCACATCGCCAGCAATGTGCACAGCACAATGTCCATGTGCCACATCGCCGGCAATGTGCTCAGCACAATGTCCGTGTGCCACATCGCCAGCAATGTGCTCAGCACAATGTCCGTGTGCCACATCGCCAGCAATGTGCGCAGCACAATGTCCGTGTGCCACATCACCAGCAATGTGCTCAGCGCAATGTCCGTGTGCCACATCTCCAGCAATGTGCTCAGCACAATGTCCGTGTGCCACATCGCCAGCAATGTACTCAGCACAATGTCCGTGTGCCACATCGCCCGCTATGTGCTCAGCACAATGTCCGTGTGCCACATCGCCAGCAATGTGCTTAGTGCAATGTCCATGTGCCACATCGCCAGCAATGTGCTCAGCGCAATGTCCGTGTGCCACATCTCCAGCAATGTGCTCAGCACAATGTCCGTGTGCCACATCGCCAGCAATGTGCACAGCACAATGTCCATGTGCCACATCGCCAGCAATGTGCTCAGCACAATGTCCGTGTGCCACATCGCCAGCAATGTGCACAGCACAATGTCCATGTGCCACATCGCCGGCAATGTGCTCAGCACAATGTCCGTGTGCCACATTGCCGGCAATGTGCACAGCACAATGTCCGTGTGCCACATCGCCAGCAATGTGCGCAGCACAATGTTCGTGTGCCACATCGCCGGCAATGTGCTCAGCGCAATGTCCGTGTACCACATCGCCGGCAATGTGCTCAGCGCAATATCCGTGTGCCACATCGCCGGCAATGTGCTCAGCACAATGTCCGTGTGCCACATCGCCGGCAATGTGCTCAGCGCAATGTCCGTGTGGCACATCGCCAGCAATGTGCTCAGCACAATGTCCGTGTGCCACATCGCCAGCAATGTGCGCAGCGCAATGTCCATGTGCCACATCGCCAGCAATTGAATCTCCCCCATATTCATATTGTTACTTTATGAATAAATTAGTTTTGAGTTTAAAACTTTATTCAATTTTCTCTCATGATTATTGAATTTATGTTTAAGGGTTTTTGAGCGCCTCTTAATTTTTATTGTGTGTTTATCTTTGTATGGGGTTGTAGCCATTTCTCTTATACACTTACAATTGTGTTTCATTATCTGACCATTTCCAAACATATCTGTGATTTTTTACCACACATATTTTTCTTGCTATATAATTATATACTGCGTGGGTCTGTGCTGTGTGCACTAATTTTTTTCCATATTTGATGTACATTTTCCAAACAGGACCCAACATTCCAGGATCCAGACAAGAATCCAATACCAGGTTGTTAAAGCTGCAATAGCAGGTAGGTGAGAGCAACACCATTTAATACATAATGAGGGGAATTCAACTGCTGGCGATGTGGCGCACGGACTTCGCCCTGCACACATTGCCAGCGTTGTGGCGCACGGACATTGCCCCGCAGACATTGCCGGCGATGTGGCGTGTGGACATCGCCCTGCACACATTGTCGGCAATTACGGTATAAAATGTCTGACGAAATCTCCGCCACAAACTGTCCCACGGACGTTCCAGAGACACTTTGTGGCTAATTGAATTCCCCCCATAATGTCATGTGTAGAGAGGCGCAGCCACAGCCCATGTTGGCCAATCCCCCATCACTCCCCATTCATCGGCACACTCACATGCCTTCTGCTACTATGTGTGGAGGGGGGCCCAGAAAGTTGCTGTACAGGGGCCCGAAATTCCTCTTGGCGGCCCTGATTGCGATCAGCCATTAAAACAGAGAAAACAGCAAAATGTATGAAGAGTTTATGGCAGAAGGGCGATTTCTCCTCCATAACCCACTTAACGTTTATTAATGCTGTCGCCATAGATTAATATGGGGACTGCGCAGTACTGCAGTGCTCATCTCAGGATGGCGTTACCGGTTATATTCTATGGGATCCATCTCAGGGGCGGATCTAGGGGGCGATCGCCCCCTTAGCACACTGCTGCCTCCAGCGTTTTAACAAAATGGAAGTGACATCAATCTGAAAACCCTCTATAAATATTTCCATTCATTTTGATTAAAGAAATCGTAAGCAATTGTCCTTTTATTCGTTTTTAAATAAAGTTAAGAAATCCTATAGTAATACAAATCTGCAATGCAATAAATAAAATTAAATGTACAATATGAAAATAATGTATATCTAAGGCTCATTAACATGTATCCACAGTGTGTTTGCAATCCAGCACATAGATATTAACTTGCATTTGAAATATTTGAAATAAAAATTTAAAGCATTAATAACGCATTGAGAGCACATTTTCAGTGCATTCGATGGGACCCATGTAACTTTGGTGTGACCTGCAGATCTCATCAATATTAGTTGTTCTGTATCTATATATTGTTAAAGAAAAGGCATTATTGGGTCCATCCACTTCTGCCGCTAAGCCCCAGCAAGGGTCACTTAAAGCTTGTTAATGGCTGGTTAAGGAAATTGATGGATTATACCTGGATCATAATCATCTATTTATATAGCACCACTAATTCCGCAGTGCTGTTCAGAGACTCACTCACATTAGTCCCTGCCCCATTGGAGCTTACAGTCTAAATTCCCTAACATACACACACCGACAGAGAGAGAGAGAGAGAGAGAGAGAGAGAGAGAGAGACAAGGGTCAATTTGATAGCAGCCAATTAACCTACTACTATGTTTTTGGAGTGTGGGAGGAAACACCAGTGTGATGAAGGTGAGAGGAGTGTGATGAAGGTGGAGGAGTGTGATGAAGGTGGGAGCAGTGTGATGAAGGTGGGAGCAGTGTGATGAAGGTGGAGGAGTGTGATGAAGGTGGGAGGAGTGTGATGAAGGTGGAAGCAGTGTGAAGATGGAAGCAGTGTGATGAGGGGATCAGTGGTGTGATGAAGGTGGGAGCAGTGTGATGACGATGGGAGCAGTGTGATGAAGGTGGGAGCAGTGTGATGAGGGGAAGAGTGTGATGAAGGGAACAGTGGTGTGATGAAGGTGGAAGCAGTGTGGTGAAGGTGGGAGCAGTGTGAATGTGGGAGCAGTGTGAATGTGGGAGCAGTGTGATGAAGGTGGAAGCAGTGTGATAAAGGTGGGAGCAGTGTGATGAAGGGAACAGTACTGTGATGAAGGTGGAAGCAGTGTGATGAAGGTGGGAGCAGTGTGAATGTGGGAGCAGTGTGAATGTGGGAGCAGTGTGATGAAGGTGGAAGCAGTGTGATAAAGGTGGGAGCAGTGTGATGAAGGGAACAGTACTGTGATGAAGGTGGGAGCAGTGTGATGAAGGTGGGAGCAGTGTGATGAAGGTGGAAGCAGTGTGATGAAGGTGGGAGCAGTGTGATGAAGGTGGAAGCAGTGTGATGAAGGTGGAAGCAGTGTGATGAAGGTGGGAGCAGTGTGATGAAGGTGGGAGCAGTGTGATGAAGGTGGAAGCAGTGTGATGAAGGTGGGAGCAGTGTGATGAAGATGGAAGCAGTGTGATGAAGGTGGGAGCAATGTGATGAAGGGAACAGTGGTGTGATGAAGGTGGAAGCAGTGTGGTGAAGGTGGGAGCAGTGTGAATGTGGGAGTAGTGTGAATGTGGGAGCAGTGTGATGAAGGTGGAAGCAGTGTGATGAAGGTGGAAGCAGTGTGATGAAGGGAACACTACTGTGATGAAGGTGGAAGCAGTGTGATAAAGGTGGGAGCAGTGTGATGAAGGTGGAAGCAGTGTGGTGAAGGTGGGAGCAGTGTGATAAAGGTGGGAGCAGTGTGATGAAGGGAACAGTACTGTGATGAAGGTGGGAGCAGTGTGATGAAGGTGGAAGCAGTGTGATGAAGGTGGAAGCAGTGTGGTGAAGGTGGGAGCAGTGTGAATGTGGGAGCAGTGTGAATGTGGGAGCAGTGTGATGAAGGTGGAAGCAGTGTGATGAAGGTGGGAGCAGTGTGAAGGTGGGAGCAGTGTGAAGGTGGGAGCAGTGTGAATGTGGGAGCAGTGTGAATGTGGGAGCAGTGTGATGAAGGTGGAAGCAGTGTGATGAAGGGAACACTACTGTGATGAAGGTGGAAGCAGTGTGATAAAGGTGGGAGCAGTGTGATGAAGGGAACAGTACTGTGATGAAGGTGGAAGCAGTGTGATGAAGGTGGAAGCAGTGTGGTGAAGGTGGGAGCAGTGTGAAGGTGGGAGCAGTGTGATGAAGGTGGAAGCAGTGTGATGAAGGTGGAAGCAGTGTGGTGAAGGTGGGAGCAGTGTGGTGAAGGTGGGAGCAGTGTGAAGGTGGGAGCAGTGTGATGAAGGTGGAAGCAGTGTGATGAAGGTGGAAGCAGTGTGGTGAAGGTGGGAGCAGTATGATGAAGGTGGAAGCAGTGTGGTGAAGGTGGGAGCAGTATGATGAAGGTGGGAGCAGTGTGATGAAGGTGGGAGCAGTGTGAAGGTGGAAGCAGTGTGATGAAGGTGGGAGCAGTGTGATGAAGGTGGGAGCAGTATGATGAAGGTGGGAGCAGTGTGATGAAGGTGGGAGCAGTGTGAAGGTGGGAGCAGTGTGATGAAGGTGGGAGCAGTGTGATGAAGGTGGAAGCAGTGTGGTGAAGGTGGGAGCAGTATGATGAAGGTGGGAGCAGTGTGGTGAAGGTGGGAGCAGTGTGATGAAGGTGGGAGCAGTGTGATGAAGGTGGGAGCAGTGTGAAGGTGGAAGCAGTGTGATGAAGGTGGGAGCAGTGTGATGAAGGTGGGAGCAGTATGATGAAGGTGGGAGCAGTGTGATGAAGGTGGGAGCAGTATGATGAAGGTGGGAGCAGTGTGATGAAGGTGGGAGCAGTATGATGAAGGTGGGAGCAGTGTGATGAAGGTGGGAGCAGTATGATGAAGGTGGGAGCAGTGTGATGAAGGTGGGAGCAGTATGATGAAGGTGGGAGCAGTGTGATGAAGGTGGGAGCAGTGTGATGAAGGTGGGAGCAGTATGATGAAGGTGGGAGCAGTGTGATGAAGGTGGGAGCAGTGTGAAGGTGGGAGCAGTGTGATGAAGGTGGAAGCAGTGTGATGAAGGTGGGAGCAGTGTGATGAAGGTGGGAGCAGTGTGGTGAAGGTGGAAGCAGTGTGATGAAGGTGGGAGCAGTGTGGTGAAGGTGGAAGCAGTGTGATGAAGGTGGGAGCAGTGTGATGAAGGTGGGAGCAGTGTGATGAAGGTGGGAGCAGTGTGAAGGTGGAAGCAGTGTGATGAAGGTGGGAGCAGTGTGATGAAGGTGGGAGCAGTATGATGAAGGTGGGAGCAGTGTGATGAAGGTGGGAGCAGTGTGAAGGTGGGAACAGTGTGATGAAGGTGGGAGCAGTGTGAAGGTGGGAGCAGTGTGATGAAGGTGGGAGCAGTGTGATGAAGGTGGGAGCAGTGTGATGAAGGTGGGAGCAGTGTGATGAAGGTGGGAGCAGTGTGAAGGTGGAAGCAGTGTGATGAAGGTGGGAGCAGTGTGATGAAGGTGGGAGCAGTGTGATGAAGGTGGGAGCAGTGTGAAGGTGGGAGCAGTGTGATGAAGGTGGGAGCAGTGTGATGAAGGTGGGAGCAGTGTGATGAAGGTGGAAGCAGTATGATGAAGGTGGGAGCAGTGTGATGAAGGTGGGAGCAGTGTGGTGAAGGTGGAAGCAGTGTGATGAAGGTGGGAGCAGTGTGATGAAGGTGGGAGCAGTGTGATGAAGGTGGGAGCAGTGTGAAGGTGGAAGCAGTGTGATGAAGGTGGGAGCAGTGT
The DNA here is from genome assembly GCF_038048845.1 of Mixophyes fleayi. Classification (NCBI taxonomy): domain Eukaryota; kingdom Metazoa; phylum Chordata; class Amphibia; order Anura; family Limnodynastidae; genus Mixophyes; species Mixophyes fleayi. The sequence goes on from NC_134405.1 coordinate 7,105,994, forward strand.
GATGAAGGTGGGAGCAGTATGATGAAGGTGGGAGCAGTGTGATGAAGGTGGGAGCAGTGTGAAGGTGGGAACAGTGTGATGAAGGTGGGAGCAGTGTGAAGGTGGGAGCAGTGTGATGAAGGTGGGAGCAGTGTGATGAAGGTGGGAGCAGTGTGATGAAGGTGGGAGCAGTGTGATGAAGGTGGGAGCAGTGTGAAGGTGGAAGCAGTGTGATGAAGGTGGGAGCAGTGTGATGAAGGTGGGAGCAGTGTGATGAAGGTGGGAGCAGTGTGAAGGTGGGAGCAGTGTGATGAAGGTGGGAGCAGTGTGATGAAGGTGGGAGCAGTGTGAAGGTGGGAACAGTGTGATGAAGGTGGGAGCAGTGTGATGAAGGTGGAAGCAGTGTGGTGAAGGTGGGAGCAGTGTGATGAAGGTGGGAGCAGTGTGATGAAGGTGGGAGCAGTGTGATGAAGGTGGGAGCAGTGTGATGAAGGTGGGAGCAGTGTGAAGGTGGGAGCAGTGTGATGAAGGTGGGAGCAGTGTGATGAAGGTGGGAGCAGTGTGAAGGTGGGAACAGTGTGATGAAGGTGGGAGCAGTGTGATGAAGGTGGGAGCAGTGTGATGAAGGTGGGAGCAGTGTGGTGAAGGTGGGAGCAGTGTGATGAAGGTGGAAGCAGTGTGATGAAGGTGGGAGCAGTATGATGAAGGTGGAAGCAGTGTGATGAAGGTGGGAGCAGTGTGATGAAGGTGGAAGCAGTGTGAAGGTGGAAGCAGTGTGATGAAGGTGGGAGCAGTATGATGAAGGTGGAAGCAGTGTGATGAAGGTGGGAGCAGTGTGATGAAGGTGGGAGCAGTGTGATGAAGGTGGGAGCAGTGTGATGAAGGTGGGAGCAGTGTGATGAAGGTGGGAGCAGTATGATGAAGGTGGGAGCAGTGTGATGAAGGTGGAAGCAGTATGATGAAGGTGGGGTGAAAGGGGCAGCAGTGTGGTGATGGGGCATACATATCTGTTATTTGTTGTTCTTATTGTTGTGATTTTATAGTTACATAGTGTTTTATTTAAAATAAAGCAATGAACAAACCTGACTGTTACTACGGTAACAATTACTACGGTAATAGTGCTCATTATTACCGTTAGTACGGTAATCTTTAACGCTGATTTTTGTGGGAGCCACAAGCAGAAATCTGGGCTAAAATTACTGTATAAATGTTAATACTGATACCGCTGCTTTATTCCTAGAATAACATGACTGAATTGGATCAGCCCCATAGTGTTGTAGAGCACAGGGCCTACAGGAGTTGGGACTGGGGAGGGGGAGGAGTTGGCACTGGAGAGGGGGAGGAGTCAGGACTGGAAAAGGGGACGAGTCAGGACTGGAGAAGAAAGGGGCTGTGACTGTAGAGGGTGGGGGGTCAGGGATAATATATACACCGCCCCCCTCTAAAAGAAAAGTCTAGATCCACCCCTGATCCATCTGCAGCCTCTCTGGCTTCGCTGGATCCCTCACCCGGGGAAGTGCTATGCGTATGTGCACAGTGCTTCCTCCATTCACCAACAGCGATAGGCTGCCGGCAAATAATAAAAACGGTTTGTGCTGGAGGGGGGACTTCACCGGGGGTCCCAGAGTAGCCGGCATGGTGAATTACAGCGATGCTTCGTTATATATCACTGTGATTTGCAGCCATGTATAATGATTGTCAGCGTAGTATTATACATAGACTCTTAGATGAAGCCCCCTCAGTCACAGACACCGCTAATTTGAGGTCATCATAACGGTTGTGACTCTGGGAAGTCCTCAACGGTCGGTAGTTGGCGATCGGGGTCTCTTGGCAACAACTCCAGCACGTCTGTCTTTACCCGCTTACTGACTGGTAGGTTTACACCCCTTTAATGGCCATGCCATGTTATCTCTATGTGACCTTTAGACATAGCTCCTCTACCCTCCTGGAATGTCCGTAAGACTCCTGAACTTTTGGGAGTTTTCCCGGACTCCCAGAAGAGTAGAGCAATTTCCGAATCCAGCCCTGCTTGTTGGTGAAGTGGGTGGGGTGCGGGGCAAGGATGACACAATTAGCCTGCTGTAATTGGACAAAATCGGTATGGTTTGGCAGAGGGTGTGGCCATAAACGCGATTCGGGTGCCAATGCCCCCATTAAGCTGCGTTGAGATCTCCCTTCCCGGACAGGAGATCTTCACAGTAGGTAAGTATGCCTTTAGACTGACAATTGCTTTTGTGTTTCTTTGTTTAACCAAGTGAATGTAATGTTGTGTTTTAGGACAAATAGGGATTTCTTTTAGTAACATATATTAATATGATTATAATTTTACATGATATGGGGAAATGAGGCTGAAATCTGAAAAGTCGAGTTTTCTTCATTTCATGAAGAGAAATGATTCTCTAACGCTACTGCATGGGGCTGATGTCTGAATTGTAGAAAGCCCTTTAGTCGGGGAACCTGGGAGCTTTCATTGGCTGTTTGCTGGAGGGACAGAAGACAATGCTGGAACCTGGGAGCTTTCATTGGCTGTTTGCTGGAGGGACAGAAGGCAATGCTGGAACCTGGGAGCTTTCATTGGCTGTTTGCTGGAGGGACAGAAGACAATGCTGGAACCTGGGAGCTTTCATTGGCTGTTTGCTGGAGGGACAGAAGACAATGCTGGAACCTGGGAGCTTTCATTGGCTGTTTGCTGGAGGGACAGAAGACAATGCTGGAACCTGGGAGCTTTCATTGGCTGTTTGCTGGAGGGACAGAAGACAATGCTGGAACCTGGGAGCTTTCATTGGCTGTTTGCTGGAGGGACAGAAGACAATGCTGGAACCTGGGAGCTTTCATTGGCTGTTTGCTGGAGGGACAGAAGACAATGCTGGAACCTGTGGGCACATTATAGCTTTGAATAATTTTCTGTAGCTGATTTTCTGTCTTTCCTGTCATGTGCGCTGTGTGTATTCCATCAGAAACAATGTGTGAGCATTTAACAACACTTCCCATTTACTGTCCTACACATTAACCTCCCAGAAATACAGAAACAAAGCAGAATATGCAGAAACCTCTCATCCAGCAGTTATCAGATGCAGAGGACCTGGCGGCCACAGTGTCTCGGATCTCGGGATCTGGAACTAACCTCGTCCCTTTTGTGTTACTGTAGAGGATGAGATCTGAGACGTGTTTCATGCTCACTGTATCTGACCACGAGATCTCGGGGGTTGTGTCTGTTTACTAAATGATGGACATAATTCTATAATGTGAGATGTAAATGGGTCATTGTATCATGTACATGGATATTATTTATACCAGACTTTGGATTTGTGGGTGACAGATATATACTGAATATACTTGTACCTTAACTGTGTCCCCTACCCCTCTCTGATCTGCTATTACCTTGTCTCCCTCAGACTCTCACTCTCTGTCTTTAGTCTTATTATTCCTCCTTTTGTTTTTCTCCTTTCACTTATATACCTAAAAAAAGTGTTGCCCCTTTACCTACTGACTGAGCCATATTCTCTTCAGCTTGTGCCTCTGCACATCTGATGACCTCCTTAGCCTCCTTCTGTCTAACAAGATCCACCTCTTTGTCCTCATTATTCTGGGTCTGTTTATATTTCCTAAAGGACATCTGTTTTGCTTTCACAATACTCGCTAATTCTTTTGCAAACCACACTGGTTCCTTTTCCTTGTGCTTTTCCTAACCCTACTGATACAAAGGTTTGTAGCTTTTAGTATTGCACTTTTAACTTTCCCACCTCTCCTGTGCTCCTTTCAGGTTCCTTCTCTCTGCCAAATGGTCACTTACATTATTTTCCGATCTCTTCAGAGTCATCGTTCCTAAAATCTAACACCTTTGTTTTTGTGTGGTATGAGTAACACATCCCCCTCTCCCTTCTGTAGTAACACATTCTACACCCTTCCCAACCTCTGTATTAACACATCTCCCTACCCCCTTTGTAGTAACTGTAGATGTATGTTATGTGTGGTTGGTGAAAGTAACATCACTGCCATCCACTTGCTATTCAGGAAGCAGGAAATACCTGGCAGCCATCTTCACTTCTCAGTATATACCACACAGTACAGACATGTTCTCACAGCTCTCAGTATATACCACACAGTACAGACATGTTCTCACAGCTCTCAGTATATACCACACAGTACAGACGTGTTCTCACAGCTCTCGGTATATACCACACAGTACAGACGTGTTCTCACAGCTCTCGGTATATACCACACAGTACAGACATGTTCTCACAGCTCTCGGTATATACCACACAGTACAGACATGTTCTCACAGCTCTCAGTATATACCACACAGTACAGACATGTTCTCACAGCTCTCGGTATATACCACACAGTACAGACATGTTCTCACAGCTCTCGGTATATACCACACAGTACAGACATGTTCTCACAGCTCTCGGTATATACCACACAGTACAGACATGTTCTCACAGCTCTCAGTATATACCACACAGTACAGACATGTTCTCACAGCTCTCAGTATATACCACACAGTACAGACATGTTCTCACAGCTCTCAGTATATACCACACAGTACAGACATGTTCTCACAGCTCTCGGTATATACCACACAGTACAGACATGTTCTCACAGCTCTCGGTATATACCACACAGTACAGACATGTTCTCACAGCTCTCAGTATGTACCACACAGTACAGACATGTTCTCACAGCTCTCGGTATATACTACACAGTACAGATATGTTCTCACAGCTCTCAGTATGTACCACACAGTACAGACGTGTTCTCACAGCTCTCAGTATATACTACACAGTACAGATATGTTCTCACAGCTCTCAGTATATACCACACAGTACAGATATGTTCTCACAGCTCTCGGTATATACCACACAGTACAGACATGTTCTCACAGCTCTCGGTATATACCACACAGTACAGACATGTTCTCACAGCTCTCGGTATATACCACACAGTACAGACCTGTTCTCACAGCTCTCAGTATGTACCACACAGTACAGACCTGTTCTCACAGCTCTCAGTATATACCACACAGTACAGACATGTTCTCACAGCTCTCAGTATATACCACACAGTACAGACATGTTCTCACAGCTCTCGGTATATACCACACAGTACAGACATGTTTTCACAGCTCTCGGTATATACCACACAGTACAGACATGTTCTCACAGCTCTCAGTATATACCACACAGTACAGACATGTTCTCACAGCTCTCAGTATATACCACACAGTACAGACATGTTCTCACAGCTCTCAGTATATACCACACAGTACAGACATGTTCTCACAGCTCTCGGTATATACCACACAGTACAGACATGTTCTCACAGCTCTCGGTATATACCACACAGTACAGACATGTTCTCACAGCTCTCAGTATATACCACACAGTACAGACATGTTCTCACAGCTCTCAGTATATACCACACAGTACAGACATGTTCTCACAGCTCTCGGTATATACCACACAGTACAGACATGTTCTCACAGCTCTCAGTATATACCACACAGTACAGACATGTTCTCACAGCTCTCAGTATATACCACACAGTACAGACATGTTCTCACAGCTCTCGGTATATACCACACAGTACAGACATGTTCTCACAGCTCTCAGTATATACCACACAGTACAGACATGTTCTCACAGCTCTCAGTATATACCACACAGTACAGACATGTTCTCACAGCTCTCGGTATATACCACACAGTACAGACATGTTCTCACAGCTCTCAGTATGTACCACACAGTACAGACATGTTCTCACAGCTCTCGGTATATACTACACAGTACGGATATGTTCTCACAGCTCTCAGTATATACCACACAGTACAGACATGTTCTCACAGCTCTCGGTATATACTACACAGTACAGATATGTTCTCACAGCTCTCAGTATATACCACACAGTACAGACATGTTCTCACAGCTCTCGGTATATACTACACAGTACAGATATGTTCTCACAGCTCTCAGTATATACCACACAGTACAGATATGTTCTCACAGCTCTCGGTATATACCACACAGTACAGACATGTTCTCACAGCTCTCGGTATATACCACACAGTACAGACATGTTCTCACAGCTCTCAGTATATACCACACAGTACAGACATGTTCTCACAGCTCTCAGTATATACCACACAGTACAGATATGTTCTCACAGCTCTCAGTATATACCACACAGTACAGACATGTTCTCACAGCTCTCGGTATATACCACACAGTACAGACGTGTTCTCACAGCTCTCGGTATATACCACACAGTACAGACATGTTCTCACAGCTCTCAGTATATACCACACAGTACAGACATGTTCTCACAGCTCTCGGTATATACCACACAGTACAGACGTGTTCTCACAGCTCTCAGTATATACCACACAGTACAGACGTGTTCTCACAGCTCTCGGTATATACCACACAGTACAGACATGTTCTCACAGCTCTCGGTATATACCACACAGTACAGACATGTTCTCACAGCTCTCAGTATATACCACACAGTACAGACGTGTTCTCACAGCTCTCGGTATATACCACACAGTACAGACGTGTTCTCACAGCTCTCGGTATATACCACACAGTACAGACGTGTTCTCACAGCTCTCGGTATATACCACACAGTACAGACATGTTCTCACAGCTCTCGGTATATACCACACAGTACAGACATGTTCTCACAGCTCTCGGTATATACCACACAGTACAGACATGTTCTCACAGCTCTCGGTATATACCACACAGTACAGACATGTTCTCACAGCTCTCGGTATATACCACACAGTACAGACATGTTCTCACAGCTCTCTGTATATACCACACAGTACAGACGTGTTCTCACAGTTCTCAGTATATACCACACAGTACAGACGTGTTCTCACAGCTCTCAGTATATACCACACAGTACAGACATGTTCTCACAGCTCTCGGTATATACTACACAGTACAGATATGTTCTCACAGCTCTCAGTATGTACCACACAGTACAGACATGTTCTCACAGCTCTCGGTATATACCACACAGTACAGACATGTTCTCACAGCTCTCGGTATATACCACACAGTACAGATATGTTCTCACAGCTCTCAGTATGTACCACACAGTACAGACATGTTCTCACAGCTCTCGGTATATACTACACAGTACGGATATGTTCTCACAGCTCTCAGTATATACCACACAGTACAGACATGTTCTCACAGCTCTCGGTATATACTACACAGTACAGATATGTTCTCACAGCTCTCAGTATATACCACACAGTACAGATATGTTCTCACAGCTCTCGGTATATACCACACAGTACAGACATGTTCTCACAGCTCTCGGTATATACCACACAGTACAGACATGTTCTCACAGCTCTCGGTATATACCACACAGTACAGACCTGTTCTCACAGCTCTCAGTATGTACCACACAGTACAGACATGTTCTCACAGCTCTCAGTATATACCACACAGTACAGACATGTTCTCACAGCTCTCAGTATATACCACACAGTACAGACATGTTCTCACAGCTCTCGGTATATACCACACAGTACAGACATGTTCTCACAGCTCTCAGTATATACCACACAGTACAGACATGTTCTCACAGCTCTCAGTATATACCACACAGTACAGACATGTTCTCACAGCTCTCGGTATATACCACACAGTACAGACATGTTCTCACAGCTCTCGGTATATACCACACAGTACAGACATGTTCTCACAGCTCTCAGTATATACCACACAGTACAGACATGTTCTCACAGCTCTCAGTATATACCACACAGTACAGACATGTTCTCACAGCTCTCGGTATATACCACACAGTACAGACATGTTCTCACAGCTCTCGGTATATACCACACAGTACAGACATGTTCTCACAGCTCTCAGTATATACCACACAGTACAGACATGTTCTCACAGCTCTCAGTATATACCACACAGTACAGACATGTTCTCACAGCTCTCAGTATATACCACACAGTACAGACATGTTCTCACAGCTCTCGGTATATACCACACAGTACAGATATGTTCTCACAGCTCTCAGTATATACCACACAGTACAGACGTGTTCTCACAGCTCTCGGTATATACCACACAGTACAGACGTGTTCTCACAGCTCTCGGTATGTACCACACAGTACAGACATGTTCTCACAGCTCTCAGTATATACCACACAGTACAGACGTGTTCTCACAGCTCTCGGTATATACCACACAGTACAGACATGTTCTCACAGCTCTCGGTATATACCACACAGTACAGACATGTTCTCACAGCTCTCAGTATATACCACACAGTACAGACGTGTTCTCACAGCTCTCGGTATATACCACACAGTACAGACATGTTCTCACAGCTCTCGGTATATACCACACAGTACAGACATGTTCTCACAGCTCTCAGTATGTACCACACAGTACAGACGTGTTCTCACAGCTCTCAGTATGTACCACACAGTACAGACATGTTCTCACAGCTCTCGGTATATACCACACAGTACAGACATGTTCTCACAGCTCTCAGTATATACCACACAGTACAGACGTGTTCTCACAGCTCTCGGTATATACCACACAGTACAGACGTGTTCTCACAGCTCTCGGTATATACCACACAGTACAGACATGTTCTCACAGCTCTCGGTATATACCACACAGTACAGACATGTTCTCACAGCTCTCAGTATGTACCACACAGTACAGACATGTTCTCACAGCTCTCGGTATATACTACACAGTACAGATATGTTCTCACAGCTCTCAGTATATACCACACAGTACAGATATGTTCTCACAGCTCTCGGTATATACCACACAGTACAGACATGTTCTCACAGCTCTCAGTATGTACCACACAGTACAGACATGTTCTCACAGCTCTCAGTATATACCACACAGTACAGACATGTTCTCACAGCTCTCAGTATATACCACACAGTACAGACGTGTTCTCACAGCTCTCAGTATATACCACACAGTACAGACATGTTCTCACAGCTCTCAGTATATACCACACAGTACAGACATGTTCTCACAGCTCTCAGTATATACCACACAGTACAGACATGTTCTCACAGCTCTCAGTATATACCACACAGTACAGACGTGTTCTCACAGCTCTCGGTATATACCACACAGTATAGACATGTTCTCACAGCTCTCAGTATATACCACACAGTACAGACATGTTCTCACAGCTCTCAGTATATACCACACAGTACAGACGTGTTCTCACAGCTCTCGGTATATACCACACAGTACAGACATGTTCTCACAGCTCTCAGTATATACCACACAGTACAGACGTGTTCTCACAGCTCTCAGTATGTACCACACAGTACAGATATGTTCTCACAGCTCTCGGTATATACCACACAGTACAGACATGTTCTCACAGCTCTCAGTATGTACCACACAGTACAGACATGTTCTCACTGCTCTCGGTATATACCACACAGTACAGACGTGTTCTCACAGCTCTCAGTATGTACCACACAGTACAGATATGTTCTCACAGCTCTCGGTATATACCACACAGTACAGACATGTTCTCACAGCTCTCAGTATGTACCACACAGTACAGACATGTTCTCACAGCTCTCAGTATATACCACACAGTACAGACATGTTCTCACAGCTCTCAGTATATACCACACAGTACAGACGTGTTCTCACAGCTCTCAGTATATACCACACAGTACAGACATGTTCTCACAGCTCTCAGTATATACCACACAGTACAGACATGTTCTCACAGCTCTCAGTATATACCACACAGTACAGACATGTTCTCACAGCTCTCAGTATATACCACACAGTACAGACGTGTTCTCACAGCTCTCGGTATATACCACACAGTATAGACATGTTCTCACAGCTCTCAGTATATACCACACAGTACAGACATGTTCTCACAGCTCTCAGTATATACCACACAGTACAGACGTGTTCTCACAGCTCTCGGTATATACCACACAGTACAGACATGTTCTCACAGCTCTCAGTATATACCACACAGTACAGACATGTTCTCACAGCTCTCAGTATGTACCACACAGTACAGATATGTTCTCACAGCTCTCAGTATATACCACACAGTACAGACGTGTTCTCACAGCTCTCGGTATATACTACACAGTACAGATATGTTCTCACAGCTCTCAGTATATACCACACAGTACAGACAAGTTCTCACAGCTCTCGGTATATACCACACAGTACAGACATGTTCTCACAGCTCTCAGTATATACCACACAGTACAGACATGTTCTCACAGCTCTCGGTATGTACCACACAGTACAGATATGTTCTCACAGCTCTCAGTATATACCACACAGTACAGACATGTTCTCACAGCTCTCAGTATATACCACACAGTACAGACATGTTCTCACAGCTCTCGGTATATACCACACAGTACAGACATGTTCTCACAGCTCTCAGTATATACCACACAGTACAGACATGTTCTCACAGCTCTCGGTATATACCACACAGTACAGACATGTTCTCACAGCTCTCAGTATATACCACACAGTACAGACATGTTCTCACAGCTCTCAGTATATACCACACAGTACAGACATGTTCTCACAGCTCTCGGTATATACCACACAGTACAGACATGTTCTCACAGCTCTCAGTATGTACCACACAGTACAGATATGTTCTCACAGCTCTCGGTATATACTACACAGTACAGACATGTTCTCACAGTTCTCGGTATATACCACACAGTACAGACATGTTCTCACAGCTCTCAGTATGTACCACACAGTACAGACATGTTCTCACAGCTCTCAGTATATACCACACAGTACAGACATGTTCTCACAGCTCTCGGTATATACCACACAGTACAGACATGTTCTCACAGTTCTCAGTATATACCACACAGTACAGACATGTTCTCACAGCTCTCAGTATATACCACACAGTACAGACGTGTTCTCACAGCTCTCAGTATATACCACACAGTACAGACATGTTCTCACAGCTCTCAGTATACAGTGCCGTAACTAGACATTTTAGTGCCCTGGGCGAGACAGGGCACCGGCGCCCCCCATCTAAGTGGGAGTGGCATATGACAAGTGGGTGTGGCCAACCTAATGTGTGGGTGTGGCTAGAAATGTACTGAAAGAATTCTGATATGTATGCAAAAAATATATAGTGATAGGTATTGTAATATTTTATGCACTTAATACTCAAATAATTACAAATTATTAGATACATTTTATAAATCACCCCGAATTATACAGCTTTGCACCCTGAAGCAGAACCCTTCCCAAATATAAATATTGCACCCAAAAACAGAACACACCTTAATGCAGAGAGCAGTAGCCAAAGCAACACCCAGAGGCAGACCCTCCCTCACTTTTCAATCCCACTACAGAACATAGCAGCAAAATATAAAGCATCCTTTCAGCACAGTCGGCACTCAAAATCAAATGCAGCTTGTTACGCCCAGGATTTAAATCTAGCAGGATGGCTAGCATAGATGAAGAAACTGAAGCCATTAGAGGGATAGCAGGACCATGGTGCCCCTTTTGCTGCTAGCAGCAGCTTACAATGGGGCATTGTGACTTTTTTCAGGATCTGTGAAACAGCACACAGTAGACACTCCTAAAGTGAACAGGAGAGAACCCATAAACCATTCCACCCAAAAGTACAAGCTCTTTTTTGTACTTTACAATGCTTAACCACACACTACAAATACATAGCTTGCCCACACACACTACAAATACATAGACTGTCCACACACATAATATAAATACATTTTCACTTACCTTTCCATCGCCTTTATCTCTTCTGTTCTTCTTTCTCCTGTATTGCGCTGCTGCTGCTCCTATTTGCCCCAGCAGTGCTCCTCGCTGAATCCTCACTGAAAATTACGTCGGGCGTGATGACGTCACGCCCGACATACAGTGGGAGCGAGGAGACTGCCGGGAGGCGCCGGGAGGTCAGGTGACTTTTTTTATTTTTTTTAAATCTTTATTAACACTGCTGTAATTTTTTTTTTTACTATGCCGGCGGGGAGGGGATGGTAGCGGACGGCTGCTGCGCCCTCTTGGGTTTGCGCCCGGGGCGATGGCACCGCCCGCACCACCCTAGTTACGGCTCTGTCAGTATATACCACACAGTACAGACATGTTCTCACAGCTCTCGGTATATACCACACAGTACAGACATGTTCTCACAGCTCTCAGTATATACCACACAGTACAGATATGTTCTCACAGCTCTCGGTATATACCACACAGTACAGACATGTTCTCACAGCTCTCGGTATATACCACACAGTACAGACATGTTCTCACAGCTCTCAGTATATACCACACAGTACAGACATGTTCTCACAGCTCTCAGTATATACCACACAGTACAGACCTGTTCTCACAGCTCTCAGTATATACCACACAGTACAGACATGTTCTCACAGCTCTCGGTATATACCACACAGTACAGACATGTTCTCACAGCTCTCGGTATATACCACACAGTACAGACGTGTTCTCACAGCTCTCAGTATATACCACACAGTACAGACGTGTTCTCACAGCTCTCAGTATATACCACACAGTACAGATATGTTCTCACAGCTCTCAGTATGTACCACACAGTACAGACCTGTTCTCACAGCTCTCAGTATATACCACACAGTACAGACATGTTCTCACAGCTCTCCAGCCTCTTCTTGATTTGCACGCAGACAGTATTACATGGTGGCAGAAGGTTGGCTGTGATGGTACAAGGTCTCCTACACATAGATTCACTTGTCTTTAACGACGCCATCGGGGAGTCATGGCTCAAATTAAAGAAGGGATGGCGTGTATACTGATGTGTTGGACTCTGAGACAGATCATAAAAGGTACAGGAATACACCACGCTCAATTAGCTGGTGCTGAAGCTGTAGATAAAGCTGACACGTTTGTCTATTCAGAGGGGGCGGATCAGGAGGATCCAGACACACTAATAAATAAAATTGATGAGATCGGCTTACCAGTGAGAAATGTCATAGAGAACAGACATGCATTTAACACTGCTGTGCAGAGCCCCTCTGAAAGCATCCAGTCATATGCTGCCAGATTACTACCATGCAGCTGGCAGGGGCAAACGCAGGATTTGTAGAGGGGGGGTTTCCACACCACGCCACCAGTGGGCGTGGCTATAATATTAGACAGTGCTTGGCTGCTCTCCAACTCTTCCTATCCCCATAATATACATGGGCAATGCTGCGTGGACTACTGTTAGGTGCACGCAACTCTCCCTTTTCAAGCAGAGTTGCGTGAAGCGGGGGCAGGGTCCAGCCACCTCAATTATACAGTGCCCCAGGCTTGGAGGAGAGTTTCCAGGCACTAGGAACCCCCCTTCCCCCTCGGTTTGCCTATAGAATCAAGCTTTGTGCTTTCTTAAACATTTACAATGATATTTTATTATTTGTGTAATAGTATATGAGTAAACCTGCAATAACATGAAAAAAAAAAGAAGTTGTTAGTTGGGCAGGTAGTGGGGGCTGAAGGACACATCAGTTTCTGAAATGAACATTTTTCTTGTTCTTAGAAATTAAATGTAGCTTTAAAAATTGTTAAGAACTACTGGGGCAATTTACTAAAACATGTAACTTTTACATCTATCGTATTTATTTATTTATTTTACCACACTCGATGGGAAAAGCTGGAGGCAAACTTGCATCTGGCAAACTTTCCAAAGTAAATCACCTGCCAAGTAACAAGTTGTTGGATTGCTTACACCCTATCCCGAATACCTGACAAATAGGGTGTTTCAGCCAAAAAAGGAGTAATCATTATTTTATTGAGTTGGAATTATCCACGATATCCCTGTCAGTCGGGAGGGCAGCGCAGCGCACACTCTGGCAGCAATTGTCCTCTTGCGTTTTAGTACTAACTTTTTACATGCGTTGCGATTTGTTTGAAACATCACGTGACTGCTGCTAGCGCAGATGCTGAGGTTGTAGAATTGACTCCCTGGTGAACTGATTACCTGTTTCCATCATCCCATCTAGGGGCGCACGCAGGCCAAAAAAAACAAACAGCGAGAGAGCTGCTGCACATGCGCAGAAGCTCCGTTTCGGCAGCACTGTACTATATAGCAGCCGCGGCGCTGTCAAAGAAGCGTCCATGGCGGTACAGCACCGCCGCGGATGCTTCTTTGACAGCGCCGCGGCTGCTATAATAGTACAGTGCCACTATGTAGGGGCACTTCTTTAGCGGAGCGGAGGGGCTTCTGGAGACCCAGAAACCCCCCCCTGCGTGCGCCCCTGGCTGGTACCATATATAATATGGGATATACCAAGCATGGGTTTGTTTTTCTCTGGTTTTGTTTCAAAATATTGCCTTATTGTCACAGCAGCTGTCCATTAAACCTATTTAAGGCACATTTGGGTGTGGGTCACACACCATCCCTTGCTAGATATAAACCCCCTATACCTGGGAGGTGAGTGCATCTGATTTTAACTGCATTTGAATGGTGTTTAAAGCAAATAGGTCAGTGTAGGTCCTGCATATAATGAGGTGCCCTTGACGCTGGGATGCAGGCTTAAATGTTTTGATCAAAATATGAACTAACACCTCATGTTTTCAATTTGTTAGATACACATAGATATGCAGTGTAAAGGATAAGCGCTGACAACTGTCTTTATGTTTTTTTAGATTGAAATTATTAGCAAAGAAATGTAGATATGTGGGCTCATCAGGGACAGAATTGTGTGTGTGACTTATGATGATGTCACTCGTACGCATCTCCTGCAGACACTGGACACTGCTATGCACATATGCATGTTACATGAGTAGTCCCGCAAAATTGCAATAGAGTTAAAAAAAAAAAAAGAGTCTGATATATGTGACCTCCAGCAACACGAGCAGCAACAAACATGCTGTGTGAATTCCTATGAACGTCACAAATGTCCTGTCTTCAATAAATGCTGCAATTCCTGCGGTAAACAAAACCACTTTGCTAGCTGGTACAGGTCCAAGCCCACAGCTGATGACAGACAACACTACAGTGCACGTTCCAGCAGCCCGCTGCACCGAGTCCATATGGTAGATGCACCACCAGAAAACAATCCTGACACCAGTCTTCACTGTGAGAGTGTTGACCTCAGGGCTGAAAAGGGTGAAATATTTGCTACCATAGTTGATAAGGAGACAAATAACTCCAATCAAAATTAAAATTGACACTGATGCCAACCTATTGTCTGGCCAGATAATCAAGACTGTGGGTATGGCCACGTTTCACTTCATGTCCCGCTGCAGTTTCATATTGTTGATTGTAATGTCTAGAGATGGGCGGGCTCGGTTCCCCGAGATCCGAACCCACCCGAACTTCGCCTATCCGAGTACCGAGCCTGCTCGGCTCGGTACTCTCCCGCCCATTCGGATTTGAAATCGAGGCAAAACGTCATTGTGACGTCGTCAGATCTCGGAGCTCGGTTCTCGCGAGATTTGAAAAGCATAAATACCAGCCTCCACAGCAATACATCGCCATTTGACAGAGGGAGAGATCAGGGTTAGGTCACAGGCTGTATTAGAGCAGGGACAGAGCAATTATTGTATACCATATTCTTTCAATTATTATTGAAATTATGCTAGCAATTCTATTAGCAATTGTTAGAGCAGGAAGAGAGGAGGATAGAGGAGGCATTTTTTTTTTAATATTTTGCACTACAAGTGCTTTGGTGTGTTCCATATTCCCCAGTGTGAAACAATAATTTTTCTGGCTGCAAAAAGTCATATCTAGCAGCACTATCTATTTAATATTTTGCACTACAAGTACTTTGGGCTCATTAAAATGGATTCAAAGCAGTTCACATATGAGCAGGATCAGCAAGCAGGTGCTAGCACCAGTCCTGATGGTAGTGTTCCCAGTACATCATCTGGTAAAGCCTATGTAAAAGTACATAGTCTTTTTAAATCAGGCAAAAAAACACACCCAAATTTTTTTTTTTACTGTGTTGAAGCGAAAAAGAAGTGTAACTGAGGAAAAGTTAACTGCCGATAAAAAAAAAACTTCCAACATGCCATTCTACACACGCAGTGGCAAAGAAAGAATGAGTCCTTCGCCTTTCTCTATTAGTGCCAGCTCAAAAAATGTTACTGAGCCTTCTTCTTGTACGGTCACTCGTGATCAAGCAAGACCAAGTAATTTGAATTATAAAAGTGGTGCACAACTACTGTTACGCGTGAAATCGAGCTGCAAGAAAACAGTAAAGCAGTAGAGGAAAATATATGCTCAGAATCAGAAATTACACCAGAGTCCATCCAACAATGGTATGTGTATTTGTGAGCATTCTGATAGTGTACCCATAAAGAAGGGCCCTTTCAGCAGTTCTGCTGATGTGTGCCTGAACAGCCCGAGTATAGCCGGTGATACACCAATTGAGGATGCCACTTTAGAATTAGAAGAGCATGAGGGGGAGATTTGTGTAGGCTGTCGAAGTAATAATTAACAAAAACCCTATATTACCAATTAGTTCAATAGAACCAATAAACTGGAATTTTGTTTCTGTGTGTCTTTAAGAGAACGGAGAAAAACACATATTGCATAACAAGAGACATGTTAGTAATTTTCCATTACTGCACAATTCATGAGAAAAACAGATTAGATCATGGTCATATGATTTGTATTTAGCAATATCACCGGATATGTCCATATAAATGATCGTCCAATAGAATGTTATTTTAATGATAGAGTGCCAGCAGTGATGTAAGCTGGGAAGGTGCGTTTTAAAGTAAGAAGGAGTTTCATGTTCTATATGAGAATAAGTTAATCAAATATAGGGTGTCAATTGGCATTTGAGACCCTGGGCATATGTCTGCTTCATCCAGTATGGCTGTATCTATGTATTATTTTTTTTTAATAAATTATAGAAATATTATATTTTGGAAACCTGTTCATCTCATTTATTAAATTTAAAGAGACGGAAAGAAAATAACTTATACAAGGCGACGAGGGCGCTAATGAGGATGTTGATGATGCAGATAGATACCAAACTGCCTTTGTCCATTTCGTTTTATATAGTACAGTCTATGCAGGCTGCTTTTTTCTATTTAACTACAAATGGAGGGGGGTAGGGCTCATAGACAGCCACCAAACTGCCTTTGTCCATTTCTTTTTATATTCTACAGTCTAGACCGGCTGAATTGTTTTCTATTTTACTACTAGTGGAGAGGGGGTCTGATGCAGGCAGAAACCAAACTGCCTTTTCCATTTCTTTTTATATAGTACAGTCTATGCAGGCTGCTTTTTTCTATTTAACTACAAGTGGAGGGGGGGTGGGGCTCATAGACAGACACCAAACTACCTTTGTCCATTTCATTTGTACACTCAGATTAAAAAGGAACTGCTTGCCCTTGTTTTTGCCTGTCAAAAGTTTCACAAGTTCATCTATGGACATCCAGTGTTGGTTGAAACAGATCACTGATCACTCTTCTCCGCAAACTTATGCACACTGCTTCGGCGCTTATTCAACAGTTCATGTTCAAGCTCTAAAGGTACCATCTCAATGTGGTGTACAAGTGTGGAAAGGACCGCCACGTAGAGCACGCTTTATAGCGAGCTCACCTTACAGACTCAGGTGTCCCTGATGCTGACGATGACATGGATGTTATGGAGTATGATGTCCTCTCCTCCTGGAGCATGGAAGAGCTGCATGATGTTACACTCAGTGATGACCAAAGGTTGTTGCATGTTGTCCTGTATGGTTGGCCAAGGATTTGCCTAATGAGCTGAAGTCATTCTTTGTTTTTAGGGACAAGTTAACTATCTCAGAGGGCATCAGCCTGCGTGGTCAGCAGTTTGTAATCCCATGTGCTTTCCAAGGATTTTATGCCCAACAGGCCCACCAGGGGCACCCCGGGTGGGAGGCCAGTTTGCAACAGGCTAAGGATGCATTGACCCTCTATGGCTGCTGGTAGTCTCTACTTGTGCCACATGCTATTCTCTACGGCCCCATCATGCCATAGAACCTCTCCTTGAGGTACCTGACCTCGCTTGGTCTATCGTTGCTGCAGATCTTTTGTGTTGAGGGGGAAAGATCACCTTGTTTTAGTGGACTCATATTCCGGTTGGTTCGAGATAGACTATGTTCCTGAACTGAAGAGGCCACAGTCATTAACAAAATGAAAAGACACTACTCTACCCATGGTATACCATGCAAGTTGCTCACTGACAACGCCATGCAGATCATGAGTAGTGAGTTTCAGTCTTTCACCAATGAATGGGACAACTCACATGTCACTAGCAGTCCTCGCTATCCACAATCTAATGGACTAGCACCTGTTAATGCTACAGAGCAGTTTCAGACGTATTCATGGCGCTCCTTAATTTGACAAAAAAGGAAAGAAAAGATGTGCATATAGGGAGGGGCACTCCAAAAAGGTGAAATTTTTTCTCTCCTTTTTTGTTTAATTCATTAATATGTGCTATGGGAGCACCCCATAGAAGTCTCCTAGGCATTTGCATTAATTAATGCTACTAAGCAGGTCTTCATATATATCTGGTGCTGTCTTCATACCTTCTTTTGTGCTCCTTAATTTGAGAAATACCCCAAGGGATGAACTCCATTCTCCCTCTCAACGCCTTCTGTCCATATGCACTGGCACTATCATCCCTGCCACCAAAGCCAAGCTTACAGTCATAGCTAAAAGTTTTCAGAATGACACAAATAATATTTTTCACAAAGTCTGCTGCCTCTGTTTTAATGATGGCTATTTGCATATACTCCAGAATGTCAAGAAGAGTGATCAGATGAATTGCAATTAATTTCAAAGTCCCTCTTTGCCATGATAATGAACTTTATCCCCAAAACAACATTTCCAATGCATTTCAGCTCTGCCACAAAAGGACCAGCTGACATCAGGTCAGTGATTCTCTCGTTAACACAGGTGAGAGTGTTGACGAGGACAGGGTTGGAGATCACTCTGTCATGCTGATTGAGTTAGAATAACAGACTGGAAGCTTTAAAAGGAGGGTGGTGCTTGAAATCATTGTTCTTCCTCTGTTAACCATGGTGACCTGCAAAGAAACATGTGTAGTCATCATTGCTTTGCACAAAAAAGGGCTTCACAGGAAAGGATATTGCTGCTAGTAAGATTCCACCTAAATCAACCATTTATCGGATCTTCAAGAACTTCAAGGATAAAGGTTCAATAGTTGTGAAGAAGGCTTCAGGATGCTCAAGAATGTCCAGCAAGTGCCGGGACCATCTCCTATAGTTGATTCAGCTGTGGGATCGGGCACCACCAGCGCAGAACTTGCTCAGGAATGGCAGCAGGCAGGAGTGAGTGCATTTGCATGCACAGTGAGGTGAAGACTTTTGGAGGATGGCCTGGTGTCAAGAAAGCCAGCAAAGAAGCCACATCTCTCAAGGAAAAACATCAAGGACAGACTGATATTCTGCAAACGGTACAGGGATTGGACTGCTAAGGACTGGGATAAAGTCATTTTCTCAGATAAATCCCCTTTCAGATTGATTGCGTTTCTTTTGGGTAACTGTCCCTGCTAGTCTACCCCCTTGCTGGTAGACCTGTGCTGGTACCCCTGACCTCTCGCCTTCAGATCAGGGTTGCTGTGGATGGTTCCCCTTTGGCCTATCACACTGGCCAGAGCTGCAGGTAGCAGGCAGAGCGTTGGTACTGGAATGCTGGGTCCAAACCTCAGAACAGCCAGAAAAAAGATTAAACTTGGGTCTAATCTGCAGGTCACAGAAATTACAGCAGAGAAGAAGTTGTTAAGCAGGATCTTGAAGCTCAAGTGTCCTAAGAAGGACAGTTCCCACCGGTTTAAGGTACGAGTGATCTTTCTAGAAGTACAGATGGTATAATAATACCTTTCAGTGCACAACGGCTCTCTTTTTATACAGTTTTGACATAACTCCTGGCAGGGGGTAAGCAATCATCATCATTTATTTACATAGCGCCAGCAAATTTCGTAGCGCAAGCCCCCTGATCCGGCCAGGCGCCAATGTGTCTGACATCACATCAGATGATTTAACATCAGGATGCAATATGATTTCCCCAAACCTGGATTTACAGGCAATGCAAAGTCAACAATATTTACACTAATGGGGGACAGGATCTAAGATGCAGCCACACCCAGTCTCGGACTGGGACATGAAGGGTAGGGGCCCACCAGAGGGGCTGTGGCCAGCCGCCTGAGTGTGAGACTAGAGGGCCAGCCCAGAGAGGACATGACTAGTGCCATATTGTAGCATATAAGAATTGAGTGTATATAAAAAGTGCACAGTCTGGACCCCAGATCCTAGATCGGAACAAAGGGGAACAGACACCCAAGATCAGGACTGTCCCAACAGAATCAGGACAGTTGACAGCTATCCTGCTCTCTCCTACCTGTTCTTTCAGCTTTCACTTCCTGGTGTCTTAACTCCGTAGCTGCTTATCTAGATCCTGGAATGTTGGGCTCCTGTTTGGGGAAAAAAGGATAGGTATAAGAAATATGAAAAGCCAGGCCATGAGTGAACACTTTAGACATTTAAAGGAACTGAATATTAGATACGAATGAAACTTGTGTTTCCATATAAATTACTATTTGGAAAAGAGATAAAGCATGTATGTAACTAAATCATGTATTATGTTAAATTTAAAATATGTATAAACCAACAACAGTGTGAGCTGTGTACAGAGAGAGAACCACAGGCAGCGTGAGCTGTGTACAGAGGGAGAGCCACAGGCAGCGTGAGCTGTGTACAGAGGGAAAACCACAGGCAGCGTGAGCTGTGTACAGAGGGAAAACCACAGGCAGCGTGTACGGGGTACAGAGGGAGAACCACAGGCAGCGTGTGCGGTGTACAGAGGGAGAACCACAGGCAGCGTGAGCGGGGTACAGAGGGAGAACCACAGGCAGCGTGACCGCTGTACAGAGGGAGAACCACAGGCAGCGTGAGCAGCGTACAGAGGGAGAATCTCCATGTTTCCAGAGGAAGGCACCTTTAGTCACACATGTCCCCCCCTCCAGCACCTTTAGTCACAAATGTCCCCCCCTCCAGCACCTTTAGTCACACATATCCCCCCTCCAGCAGCTTTAGTCACACATGTCCCCCCTCCAGCACCTCTAGTCACACATGTCCCCCTCCAGCACCTTTAGTCACACATGTCCCCCTCTCCAGCATCTTTAGTCACACATGTTCCCCACCAGCACCTTTAGTCACACATGCCCCCCCACGGCACCTTTAATCACACATGTCCCCCCCAGCACCTTTAGTCACACATGTCCCCCCCTCCAGCACCTTTAGTCACACATGTTCCCCACCAACACCTTTACTCACACATGTCCCCCCTCCAGCACCTTTAGTCACACATGTCCCCCCTCCAGCACCTTCAGTCACACATGTCCGCCCTCCAGCACCTTTAGTCACAAATGTCCCCCTCCAGCACCTTTAGTCACACATGTTCCCCACCAGCAACTTTAGTCACACATGTCCCCCCTCCAGCACCTTTAGTCACACATGTCCCCCCCCAGCACCTTTAGTCACACATGTCCCCCCTCCAGCACCTTTAGAAAAACACATGTCCCCCCTCCAGCACCTTTAGTCACACATGTCCCCCCCTCCAGCACCTTTAGTCACACATGTCCCCCCCGTCACCTTTAGTCACACATGTCGTCCCCCCCAGCACCTTTAGTCACACATGTCGTCATCCCCCAGCACCTTTAGTCACAAATGTCCCCCCTCCAGCACCTTTAGTCACACATGTTCCCCCCAGAACCTTTAGTCACACATGTCCCCCCCTCCAGCACCTTTAATCACACATGTCCCCCCTCCAGCACCTTTAGTCACACATGTCCCCCCCGTCACCTTTAGTCACACATGTCGTCCTCCCCAGCACCTTTACTCACACATGTTCACCCCCAGCACCTTTAGTCACACATGTCCTCCCCCTCCAGCACCTTTAGTCACACATGTTCCCCACCAGCACCTTTAGTCACACATGTCCCCCCACTCCAGCACCTTTAGTCACACATGTCCCCCCTCGAGCACCTTTAGACACACATGTCCCCCCTTCAGCACCTTTAGTCACACATGTCCCCTACTCCAGCACCTTTAGTCACACATGTCCCCCCCTCCAGCACCTTTAGTCACACATGTCCCCCCTCCAGCACCTTTAGTCACACATGTCCCCCCCCCGTCACCTTTAGTCACACATGTCGTCCTCCCCAGCACCTTTACTCACACATGTTCCCCCCCAGCACCTTTAGTCACACATGTCCCCCCTCCAGCACCTTTAGAAAAACACATGTCCCCCATCCAGCACCTTTAGTCACACATGTCCCCCCCTCCAGCACCTTTAGTCACACATGTCCCCCCGTCACCTTTAGTCACACATGTCGACCCCCCCAGCACCTTTAGTCACACATGTCGTCGTCCCCCAGCACCTTTAGTCACACATGTCCCCCCTCCAGCACCTTTAGTCGCACATGTTCCCCCCAGCACCTTTAGTCACACATGTCCCCCCCTCCAGCACCTTTAGTCACACATGTCCCCCCTCCAGCACCTTTAGTCACACATGCCCCCCCGTCACCTTTAGTCACACATGTCGTCCTCCCCAGCACCTTTACTCACACATGTTCCCCCCCAGCACCTTTAGTCACACATGTCCTCCCCCCTCCAGCACCTTTAGTCACACATGTTCCCCACCAGCACCTTTAGTCACACATGTCCCCCCACTCCAGCACCTTTAGTCACACATGTCCCCCCCCTCCAGCACCTTTAGACACACATGTCCCCCCCTTCAGCACCTTTAGTCACACATGTCCCCTACTCCAGCACCTTTAGTCACACATGTCCCCCCCTCCAGCACCTTTAGTCACACATGCCCCCCCAGCACCTTTAGTCACACATGTCCACCTCCAGCACCTTTAGTCACACATGTCCCCCCCTCCAGCACCTTTAGTCACACATGCCCCCCCAGCACCTTTAGTCACACATGTCCCCCCTCCAGCATCTTTAGTCACACATGTACCGTCCCCCTCCAGCACCTTTAGTCACACATGCCCCCCCAGCACCTTTAGTCACACATGTCCCCCTCCAGCACCTTTAGTCACACATGCCCCCCCTCTCCAGCACCTTTAGTCACATGTCCCCCCTCCAGCACCTTTAGTCACACATGTTCCCCACCAGCACCTTTAGTCACACATGTCCCCCCTCCAGCACCTTTAGTCACACATGTCCCCCCCTCCAGCACCTTTAGTCACACATGTTCCCCACCTACACCTTTAGTCACACATGTCCCCCCCTCCAGCACCTTTAGTCACACATGTTCCCCACCAGCACCTTTAGTCACACGTGTCCCCCCCTCCAGCACCTTTAGTCACACATGTCCCCCTCCAGCACCTTTAGTCACACATGTCCCCCCTCCAGCACCTTTAGTCACACATGTCCCCCCCCCCGTCACCTTTAGTCACACATGTCGTCCTCCCCAGCACCTTTACTCACACATGTTCCCCCCCAGCACCTTTAGTCACACATGTCCCCCCCCCTCCAGCACCTTTAGTCACACATGTTCCCCACCAGCACCTTTAGTCACACATGTCCCCCCTCCAGCACCTTTAGTCACACATGTCCCCCCTCCAGCACCTTTAGTCACACATGTCCCCCCCGTCACCTTTAGTCACACATTTCGTCCTCCCCAGCACCTTTACTCACACATGTTCCCCCCTCCAGCACCTTTAGTCACACATGTCCCCCCCCCTCCAGCACCTTTAGACACACATGTCCCCCCCTTCAGCACCTTTAGTCACACATGTCCCCTACTCCAGCACCTTTAGTCACGCATGTCCCCCCCTCCAGCACTTTTAGTCACACATGCCCCCCAGCACCTTTAGTCACACATGTCCCCCTCCAGCACCTTTAGTCACACATGTCCCCCCCCTCCAGCACCTTTAGTCACACATGCCCCCCCAGCACCTTTAGTCACACATGTCCCCCCTCCAGCACCTTTAGTCACACATGTCCCCCCTCCAGCACCTTTAGTCACACATGTCCCCCCCCCTCCAGCACCTTTAGTCACACATGTCCCCCCAGCACCTTTAGTCACACATGTCCCCCTCCAGCACCTTTAGTCACACATGTCCCCCCCCTCCAGCACCTTTAGTCACACATGCCCCCCCAGCACCTTTAGTCACACATGTCCCCCCTCCAGCACCTTTAGTCACACATGTCCCCCCCCTCCAGCGCCTTTAGTCACACATGCCCCCCCAGCACCTTTAGTCACACATGTCCCCCTCCAGCACCTTTAGTCACACATGTCCCCCCTCTCCAGCACCTTTAGTCACACATGTCCCCCCCTCCAGCACCTTTAGTCACACATGTAACCCACCAGCACCTTTAGTCACACATGTCCCCCCCTCCAGCACCTTTAGTCACACATGTTCCCCACCAGCACCTTTAGTCACACGTGTCCCCCCCCTCCAGCACCTTTAGTCACACGTGTCCCCCCCTCCAGCACCTTTAGTCACACATGTTCCCCACCTGCACCTTTAGTCACACGTGTCCCCCCCTCCAGCACCTTTAGTCACACATGTTCCCCACCAGCACCTTTAGTCACACGTGTCCCCCCCCTCCAGCACCTTTAGTCACACGTGTCCCCCCCTCCAGCACCTTTAGTCACACATGTTCCCCACCTGCACCTTTAGTCACACGTGTCCCCCCGCCTCCAGCACCTTTAGTCACACATGTTCCCCACCAGCACCTTTAGTCACACATGTTCCCCACCAGCACCTTTAGTCACACATGTCCCCCCTCCAGCACCTTTAGTCACACATGTCCCCCCTCCAGCACCTTTAGTCACACATGTCCCCCCTCCAGCACCTTTAGTCACACATGTCCCCCCCTCCAGCACCTTTAGTCACAAATTACCCCCCCCTCCAGCACCTTTAGTCACACATGTCCCCCCCAGCACCTTTAGTCACACATGCCCCCCCTCCAGCACCTTTAGTCACACATGTCCCCCTCCAGCACCTTTAGTCACACATGTCCCCCCACCCCAGCACCTTTAGTCACACATGTCCCCCCTAGCACCTTTAGTCACACATGTCCCCCCACCCCAGCACCTTTAGTCACACATGTCCCCCCCTCCAGCACCTTTAGTCACACATGTCCCCCCCATCCCTCCTTCTTACCTTGGCTCCTGCACTGGGCACCATGTGACCGCTGCAGTCACATGACCTGGTGATATCTAGTAATGACCTGACAGGGCCGGGAGGGGGCAGTACAGGGACCTCTGCGGAATATACTGGTACAATATATGACTGTATCCGTAACAAAGCATTTCTCACTCATTGCAGCTTTATAACCTGTTATTACTTTCTATGTATTTATTGTTCCTGACAGTAATTGTCCTGTATAATAATATTTCTTCTCTCCTCTGATGATGGAGGATCTCCAGGTACAGACACTGCCCGTCCTTCTACATAGATCTATACTGTGCTCCCGGCCTGAGCTCCGGGGGTGACGTCATGGGCACGTGTCATTACACAGAGAGATCTAGTCATAGAATCACTGTATTGTCCTCAGTGCGGGACAGCGGCTGCCATTTTCCCGTAGTCTCCCCAGACACTATTGGTATATGTACAGATATAACTCCGCCCCCGACAACAGCCTACACTGCAGAGGGGGCGTGGTCACATGATCTATCTGATGCCATCTTAGACCCTGGCGCGCTACATCCGGGCCCTGCACAAGACTGAGGTAATATCTCCCTATAATAATATATCAGACAGCGGGAATTACCCCCATAGAGTTACCCCATGTTTATGTGCAGCCTCCCGGCGATCAGGACTTCATACATGCGGCTGAGCTCTTACATCAGCTGCTACATAATCCTCATTGTGCTCCTGCTGCAGTCAGCAGAAGGCTGTTAGTAATAGCAGAGCTGGTTATTATAATGGCAGAGCTGTGAGAGACTTAATACCCAGACCAGCTACACCCCATACACCACAGAGGGGCTCACACACCATGACTAGCCCCCATCCCCTCCTTCTACCTCCATTACCCCGCATCCCCCCTACTATCACCTACTACCCAACCACCCCTCACCAAGTGTCACTAACACATAGCTTGTCTAGTGCTGGAGACTAGCCCCCATCCCCCTCCTTCTACCCCATTACCCCACATCCCCCTACTATCACCTCCTACCCAACCACCCCTCACCAAGTGTCACTAACACATAGCTTGTCTAGTGCTGGAGACTAGCCCCCATCCCCCTCCTTCTACCCCCATTACCCCACATCCTCCTACTATCACCTCCTACCCAACCACCCCTCACCAAGTGTCACTAACACATAGCTTGTCTACTGCTGGAGACTACCCCCCATCCCCCTCCTTCTACCCCCATTACCCCACATCCCCCTACTATCACCTCCTACCCAACCACCCCTCACCAAGTGTCACTAACACATAGCTTGTCTAGTGCTGGAGACTAGCCCCCATCCCCCTCCTTCTACCCCCATTACCTCACATCCCCCTACTATCACCTCCTACCCAACCACCCCTCACCAAGTGTCACTAACACATAGCTAGTCTAGTGCTAGAGACTAGCCCCCCATCCCCTCCTTCTACCCCCATTACACCACATCCCCCCTACTATCACCTCCTACCCAACCACCCCTCACCAAGTGTCACTAACACATAGCTTGTCTAGTGCTGGAGACTAGCCCCCATCCCCCTCCTTCTACCCCCATTACCCCACATCCCCCCTACTATCACCTCCTACCCAACCACCTCCTCACCAAGTGTCACTAACACATAGCTTGTCTAGTGCTGGAGACTAGCCCCCATCTCCTCCTTCTACCCCCATTACCCCACATCCCCCTACTATCACCTCCTACCCAACCACCCCCTCACCAAGTGTCACTAACACATAGCTTGTCTAGTGCTGGAGACTAGCCCCCATCCCCCTCCTTCTACCCCCATTACCTCACATCCCCCTACTATCACCTCCTACCCAACCACCCCTCACCAAGTGTCACTAACACATAGCTTGTCTAGTGCTGGAGACTAGCCCCCATCCCCTCCTTCTACCCCCATTACCCTACATCCCCCTACTATCACCTCCTACCCAACCACCCCTCACCAAGTGTCACTAACACATAGCTTGTCTAGTGCTGGAGACTAGCCCCCATCCCCTCCTTCTACCCCCATTACACCACATCTCCCTACTATCACCTCCTACCCAACCACCCCTCACCAAGTGTCACTAACACATAGCTCGTCTAGTGCTGGAGACTAGCCCCCATCCCCTCCTTCTACCCCCCATTACCCCACATCCCCCTACTATCACCTCCTACCCAACCACCCCTCACCAAGTGTCACTAACACATAGCTTGTCTAGTGCTGGAGACTAGCCCCCATCCCCCTCCTTCTACCCCATTACCCCACATCCCCCTACTATCACCTCCTACCCAACCACCCCTCACCAAGTGTCACTAACACATAGCTTGTCTAGTGCTGGAGACTAGCCCCCATCCCCCTCCTTCTACCCTCCATTACCCCACATCCCCCTACTATCACCTCCTACCCAACCACCCCCTCATCAAGTGTCACTAACACATAGCTTGTCTAGTGCTGGAGACTAGCCCCCATCCCCCTCCTTCTACCCTCCATTACCCCACATCCCCCTACTATCACCTCCTACCCAACCACCCCCTCACCAAGTGTCACTAACACATAGCTTGTCTAGTGCTGGAGACTAGCCCCCATCCCCCTCCTTCTACTCTCCATTACCCCACATCCCCCTACTATCACCTCCTACCCAACCACCCCTCACTTAGTGTCACTAACACATAGCTTGTCTAGTGCTGGAGACTAGCCCCCATCCCCCTCCTTCTACCCCATTACCTCACATCCCCCTTAATATCACCTCCTATCCAACCACCCCCTCACCAAATGCCACTAACACATAGCTTGTCTAGTGCTGGAGACTAGCCCCCATCCCCTCCTTCTACCTCCATTACCCCACATCCCCCTACTATCACCTCCTACCCAACCACCTCCTCACCAAGTGTCACTAACACATAGCTTGTCTAGTGCTGGAGACTAGCCCCCATCCCCTCCTTCTACCCCCATTACCCCACATCCCTCTACTATCACCTCCTACCCAACCACCCCTCACCAAGTGTCACTAACACATAGCTTGTCTAGTGCTGGAGACTAGCCCCCATCCCCCTCCTTCTACCCCCATTACCTCACATCCCCCTACTATCACCTCTTACCCAACCACCCCCTCACCAAGTGCTACTAACTCATAGCTTGTCTAGTGCTGGAGACTAGCCCCCATCCCCCTCCTTCTACCCCCATTACCCTACATCCCCCCTACTATCACCTCCTACCCAACCACCCCTCACCAAGTGTCACTAACACATAGCTTGTCTAGTGGTGGAGACTAGCCCCCACCCCCCTCCTTCTACCCCCATTACCTTACATCCCCCTACTATCACCTCTTACCCAACCACCTCCTCACCAAGTGCTACTAACTCATAGCTTGTCTAGTGCTGGAGACTAGCCCCCATCCCCCTCCTTCTACCTCCATTACCTCACATCCCCCTACTATCACCTCCTACCCAACCACCCCCTCACCAAGTGCCACTAACACATAGCTTGTCTAGTGCTGGAGACTAGCCCCATCCCCCTCCTTTTACCCCATTACCCCACACCCCCCGTACTATCACCTCCTACCCAAGTGCCACTAACACATAGCTTGTCTATTGCTGGAGACTAGCCCCCATCCCCTCTACTATCACCTCCTACCCAACCACCCCTCACCAAGTGCCACTAACACATAGCTTGTCTAGTGCTGGAGACTAGCCCCCATCCCCCTCCTACCCCACATCCCCCTACTATCACCTCCTACCCAACCACCCCCTCACCAAGTGTCACTAACACATAGCTTGTCTAGTGCTGGAGACTAGCCCCATCCCCCTCCTTCTACCCCATTACCCCACACCCCCCCTACTATCACCTCCTAGTGCTGGAGACTAGCCCCCATCCCCTCCTTCTACCCCCATTACCCCACATCCCACTACTATCACCTCCTACCCAACCACCCCCTCACCAAGTGTCACTAACACATAGCTTGTCTAGTGCTGGAGACTATCCCCCATCCCCCTCCTTCTACCCCCATTACCTCACATCCCCCTACTATCACCTACTACCCAACCACCCCCTCACCAAGTGTCACTAACACATAGCTTGTCTAGTGCTGGAGACTAGCCCCATCCCCCTCCTTCTACCCCATTACCCCACACCCCCCCTACTATCACCTCCTACCCAACCACCCCTCACCAAGTGCCACTAACACATAGCTTGTCTATTGCTGGAGACTAGCCCCCATCCCCTCCTTCTACCCCCATTATCCCACATCCCCTCTACTATCACCTCCTACCCAACCACCCCTCACCAAGTGTCACTAACACATAGCTTGTCTAGTGCTGGAGACTAGCCCCCATCCCCTCCTTCTACCCCCATTACCCCACATCCCTCCTACTATCACCTCTTACCCAACCACCCCTCACCAAGTGCCACTAACACATAGCTTGTCTAGTGCTGGAGACTAGCCCCCATCCTCTCCTACCCCCATTACCCCACATCCCCCTACTATCACCTCCTACCCAACCACCCCCTCACCAAGTGTCACTAACACATAGCTTGTCTAGTGCTGGAGACTAGCCCCATCCCCCTCCTTCTACCCCATTACCCCACACCCCCCCTACTATCACCTCCTAGTGCTGGAGACTAGCCCCCATCCCCCTCCTTCTACCTCCATTACCTCACATCCCCCTACTATCACCTCCTACCCAACCACCCCTCACCAAGTGCTACTAACACATAGCTTGTCTAGTGCTGGAGACTAGCCCCCATCCCCTCCTTCTACCCCTATTACCCCACATCCCCCCTACTATCACCTCCTACCCAACTACCCCTCACCAAGTGCCACTAACACATAGCTTGTCTAGTGCTGGAGACTAGCCCCATCCCCCTCCTTCTACCCCATTACCCCACACCCCCCCTACTATCACCTCCTACCCAACCACCCCTCACCAAGTGCCACTAACACATAGCTTGTCTATTGCTGGAGACTAGCCCCCATCCCCTCCTTCTACCCCATTATCCCACATCCCCTCTACTATCACCTCCTACCCAACCACCCCTCACCAAGTGCCACTAACACATAGCTTGTCTAGTGCTGGAGACTAGCCCCCATCCCCCTCCTACCCCCATTACCCCACATCCCCCTACTATCACCTCCTACCCAACCACCCCCTCACCAAGTGCCACTAACACATAGCTTGTCTAGTGCTGGAGACTAGCCCCATCCCCCTCCTTTTACCCCATTACCCCACACCCCCCGTACTATCACCTCCTACCCAAGTGCCACTAACACATAGCTTGTCTATTGCTGGAGACTAGCCCCCATCCCCTCCTTCTACCCCCATTATCCCACATCCCCTCTACTATCACCTCCTACCCAACCACCCCTCACCAAGTGCCACTAACACATAGCTTGTCTAGTGCTGGAGACTAGCCCCCATCCCCCTCCTACCCCACATCCCCCTACTATCACCTCCTACCCAACCACCCCCTCACCAAGTGTCACTAACACATAGCTTGTCTAGTGCTGGAGACTAGCCCCATCCCCCTCCTTCTACCCCATTACCCCACACCCCCCCTACTATCACCTCCTAGTGCTGGAGACTAGCCCCCATCCCCTCCTTCTACCCCCATTACCCCACATCCCACTACTATCACCTCCTACCCAACCACCCCCTCACCAAGTGTCACTAACACATAGCTTGTCTAGTGCTGGAGACTAGCCCCCATCCCCCTCCTTCTACCCCCATTACCTCACATCCCCCTACTATCACCTACTACCCAAC
The DNA here is from genome assembly GCF_038048845.1 of Mixophyes fleayi. NCBI lineage: Eukaryota > Metazoa > Chordata > Amphibia > Anura > Limnodynastidae > Mixophyes > Mixophyes fleayi. The sequence goes on from NC_134405.1 coordinate 7,136,885, forward strand.
CACCCCCTCACCAAGTGCCACTAACACATAGCTTGTCTAGTGCTGGAGACTAGCCCCCATCCCCCTCCTTCTACACCCATTACCCCACATCCCCCTACTATCACCTCCTACCCAACCACCCCTCACCAAGTGTCACTAACACATAGCTTGTCTAGTGCTGGAGACTAGCCCCATCCCCCTCCTTCTACCCCATTACCCCACACCCCCCCTACTATCACCTCCTACCCAACCACCCCTCACCAAGTGCCACTAACACATAGCTTGTCTATTGCTGGAGACTAGCCCCCATCCCCTCCTTCTACCCCCATTATCCCACATCCCCTCTACTATCACCTCCTACCCAACCACCCCTCACCAAGTGTCACTAACACATAGCTTGTCTAGTGCTGGAGACTAGCCCCCATCCCCTCCTTCTACCCCCATTACCCCACATCCCTCCTACTATCACCTCTTACCCAACCACCCCTCACCAAGTGCCACTAACACATAGCTTGTCTAGTGCTGGAGACTAGCCCCCATCCTCTCCTACCCCCATTACCCCACATCCCCCTACTATCACCTCCTACCCAACCACCCCCTCACCAAGTGTCACTAACACATAGCTTGTCTAGTGCTGGAGACTAGCCCCATCCCCCTCCTTCTACCCCATTACCCCACACCCCCCCTACTATCACCTCCTAGTGCTGGAGACTAGCCCCCATCCCCTCCTTCTACCCCCATTACTCCACATCCCACTACTATCACCTCCTACCCAACCACCCCCTCACCAAGTGTCACTAACACATAGCTTGTCTAGTGCTGGAGACTAGCCCCCATCCCCCTCCTTCTACCCCCATTACCTCACATCCCCCTACTATCACCTACTACCCAACCACCCCCTCACCAAGTGCCACTAACACATAGCTTGTCTAGTGCTGGAGACTAGCCCCTATCCTCCTCCTTCTACCCCCATTACCCCACATCCCCCCTACTATTACCTCCTACCCAACCACCCCTCACCAAGTGCCACTAACACATAGCTTGTCTAGTGCTGGAGACTAGCCCCCATCCCCTCCTTCTACCCCCATTACCTCACATCCCCCTACTATCACCTCCTACCCAACCACCCCCTCACCAAGTGCCACTAACACATAGCTTGTCTAGTGCTGGAGACTAGCCCCCATCCCCTCCTTCTAGCCCCATTACCTCACATCCCCACTACTATCACCTCCTACCCAACCACCCCCTCACCAAGTGCCACTAACACATAGCTTGTCTAGTGCTGGAGACTAGCCCCCATCCCCCTCCTTCTATCCCCATTACCCCACATCCCCCCTACTATCACCTCCTACCCAACCACCCCTCACCGAGTGCCACTAACACATAGCTTGTCTAGTGCTGGAGACTAGCCCCCATCCCCTCCTTCTACCCCATTACCTCACATCCCCCTACTATCACCTCCTATCCAACCACCCCCTCACCAAGTGTCACTAACACATAGCTTGTCTAGTGCTGGAGACTAGCCCTCATCCCCCTCCTTCTACCCCATTACCTCACATCCCCCTACTATCACCTCCTATCCAACCACCCCCTCACCAAGTGCCACTAACACATAGCTTGTCTAGTGCTGAAGACTAGCCCCCATCCCCTCCTTCTATCCCCATTACCTCACATCCCCACTACTATCACCTCCTACCCAACCACCCCCTCACCAAGTGCCACTAACACATAGCTTGTCTAGTGCTGGAGATTAGCCCCCATCCCCCTCCTTCTATCCCCATTACCCCACATCCCCCCTACTATCACCTCCTACCCAACCACCCCTCACCGAGTGCCACTAACACATAGCTTGTCTAGTGCTGGAGACTAGCCCCCATCCCCTCCTTCTACCCCATTACCTCACATCCCCCTACTATCACCTCCTACCCAACCACCCCCTCACCAAGTGTCACTAACACATAGCTTGTCTAGTGCTGGAGACTACCCCCCATCCCCCTCCTTCTACCCCCATTACCTCACATCCCCCTACTATCACCTCCTACCCAACCACCCCTCACCAAGTGTCACTAACACATAGCTTGTCTAGTGCTGGAGACTAGCCCCCATCCCCCTCCTTCTACCCCCATTACCCCACATCCCCCTACTATCACCTCCTACCCAACCACCCCCTCACCAAGTGTCACTAACACATAGCTTGTCTAGTGCTGGAGACTAGCCCCCATCCCCTCCTTCTACCCCCATTACCTCACATCCCCCTACTATCACCTCCTACCCAACCACCCCTCACCAAGTGTCACTAACACATAGCTTGTCTAGTGCTGGAGACTAGCCCCCATCCCCCTCCTTCTACCCCCATTACCTCATATCCCCCTACTATCACCTCCTACCCAACCATCCCTCACCAAGTGTCACTAACACATAGCTTGTCTAGTGCTGGAGACTAGCCCCCATCCCCCTCCTTCTACCCCTGTACTATATAAGATACAGACAGGAGTTTTGCAATACTCCTTGCTAAAGCTCTTAGATATATATATATATTTTTTTTATGTATATGTGTTTTAATGCTCCTCTGCTGTTAGACATATCTTGATACAGTTTGTACTGCAGTTTCTCATATGTGTTTCCATTTTCTAAAATCTTGTCAGAAAGGAGGACAGGTTCTAAGTCCAAAGCTGTCACTGTAATGTATTTCACCTGTTCCAGGTGCCAGTCTAATTTACCATCTGGACGCTCTGAACCAGACAGCTTGTGCAGTGACTGTGAAGCTGAGGAGCTGCGTCAGTGCTCGTCTAGGGGAGCAGCTGAGGTGGCGAAACCGTCATGGACCAAGGAGCTGGCACGGTCCCTTGCAGAATTTAGAAGAGACAGCCCAGGCTTGGGAACGGTAGGTGCTGACACCTTTACTTCTTCCTAGGATACGCAGTTACTGAGCTGTCCTTACAAGAGGAAGGGGTTGTACATGACGACTCTGACTGCGAAGACTCGACTGTGTGGGAGGAGGATTATTCTAGCAGCAAAGGTATTGAGGACCTGATCCTGACACTGAGGCAGGTACTCAGTACTGCTGATAATGACCAAGATGGGGTTCAGACATCTATGTTCAAGAGGTCTAAGAAAAGAGCCATGTTCTTTCCCCCGTCTCCCCAATTGTTAGGCTAGAACTAGACCAGATGGGAAATTTTTCATACCCAGGCGGTACCAGCTTAATTATCCCTTTCCTGAGACGGAAATTGGATCCTGGGAGAATCATCTGTGTGTGGATGCTCCCATCGCACACTTGGCTAAAAATACTGTTATCCGGTTACCCAGTGCTGCTTCTTTAAAAGACAACACTGATAAATGGTGCAAGAGTATTCTTACATCTATCTACCGTATATACTCGTGTATAAGCCGACTTTTTCAGCACATTTTTTATGCTGAAAAAGTCCCCCCTCTTCTTATACACAAGTCAACAGCTGAACTCCCGCAGTGGAAAGCATGTGCGTTCCACAGACAGGAAGTTCGGCATTTGGAACGTAAGTGAAAGATCCCTCTCTCTCCCTTTAGGAATCTTGTGGATAAACAAAGGCTGCTTATAAACAAAGGACTTCAGTAGTACTGAAGTCCTTTGTTTATAAGCAGCCTTTGTTTATCCACAAGATTCCTAGAGGGCTGCTTGACCGTGTAGTGGCTAGTAAATGGTTAATGTGAGGACACTGTGTATATATAAAGGACATGTATGTTATGTATTGTGTGTAATATAGCTGCTGCATGCTGCATAATGTTCTGTTTAATATAAAAAAGTAAGTACTTCCTGAACAGTTAGTTCCCTTTGAGTGAGGTGTGGGATGATAGAGGAGTGTCTCTTACCGTGCAGATAACGTGGCACATACACTTGTGAATCTGTGAGTGTTTGCAGTGCATCAATGAGCTCCATTCAATTCTAGAACATTTGTGTACAAGTGCAGATCATGAAGGTTACAGTTTTATTTCCTATAAATTGGTATTCTAAGTATTTGTTTACTCTGCCTGACTTGTCCTAAAGTTTGAGTTGTATGCTCTTCTGAATAGTGTACCACAGTGTCTTAAAAAGTGTTAGTGTTATTTGATGCTAGTGTTAGCGATTGGTTTAGCATAATGGTGTATTATAACAGTCTATTCTGCAAACAGAGTAGCGTTGGGTCAGCTGACAAGTTTTTTTATTAAAGAAATTTACCAGTAGCTGCTGCATTTCCCAACCTAGGCTTATATTCGAGTCAATACGTTTTCCCAATTTTTGGTGGTAAAATTAGGTGCCTCGGCTTATATTCGGGTCGGCTTATACTCGAGTATAAAGAGTATTTGGCCTCTGGAGCTTCTCTGCGCCCCATTATGACGGCAGCTTGGGTGATCAAAGCAATAGAAAAATAGACTTCTGCACTGAGTGAGGGTATTCAGGCGTGCCTTCCCAGAGCTGACTTGTTCCCTTTTGTAGAGCACATAAATGAGGCTGCTGAATTTTTGGGAGATGCAGTAATAGATGCTGGCCAGGGATTGTCCCGTACGTCTGCCTTAGCTATTGTGGCCAGACTTGCGCTGTGGCTACGGTCTTGGGAGGCAGACGCCAAATCGAAGAGAGCTCTGGAAGCTGTTGCATATGTTGGTCTATCTCTGTTTCGAAAGGCTTTAGAGACGTTTATTGCTCAGGCTACAGGGGGGGAAAAGTTATTTTCTTCTGGTGGCCGCGTCCAAACCTAAAGGGAGAAGTTTTCGTTCCTTTTGGTTCGTGGGATGAGCCAAGGGATTACCCCCACGAGATCAGCACATCACCCTTCGGGGTGGTAGCGGCCAGAGAGGTAGGCAGGCTTAGTCTGGACGCTGTCCCACGAACAAGCCAGCTGACAAGCCCTCGACTTCACTCGCTAGTTTTCTCACTGGAGTCTCCGGTGGCAAGTTTTCAGATAGAGTCCATCCGTTCAATCATAAATTCTATGGAGAAAGACGAGTTTTTGACGTCCTTAGACATCAAGGACTCGTACCTTCACATTCCGATTTGGTCAGGTCACCACAATCTTCTCAGGTTTGCGGTGAATCAAGATCATTTTCAATTCCGGGCTCTTCCCTTCAGGTTAGCCACGGCACTGAGAGTCTTTACCAAAGTAATGGCGGTTATGGCGACGATACTTCACCTACAAGGGGTAAAGATTATGCTGCCTCAGAGGTTCTCCTTCGAGATCATTTATGTTTTCCAGCGAAAGCGTTGCAAGACCACGGTTGACACCCTCTCAGCGCATGCTGTTTCTGGGGCTTCTGTTAGACACCAAGTGTCAGAAGGTACTTTTACCTCCGGAAAAGATTCTAACATTGCAGAACCAGGTGAAGCATTTACTGGCTCTCAAGCGGGTGTCAGTGCTTCAGTGCGTGAAGCTGATGGGCCGCATAGTGTCTTGTTTTGAGGCGGTGCAGTGGGCCAGATTTAATTCTCAACCTTTTCAGAAGGCAATTCTGCTACATTGGAATAGGTCAGACACCTGGTTGGAAGTACAGTTTTCCCACTTATCAGCCACGACTCGATTATTTCTGACATGGTGGTTGAGACACAACAATCTTAACAGGGGGTGTCCATTCTCAGTTCAGAATTGAACAGCAGTGAACACAGATGCCACCCTTTTGGGCTGGGGTGTGGTCATCCTCAATCTGAGATTGCAGGTGACTTGGCTTTGAGTTTACCCATCAAAGTGCTTGAACTATGGGCAGTGTTCAGTTGCCTAGTTCAGGTGCAATCTCGGCACAAACGAATCCAGTCGGACAACGCCGCGGCTGGGGCTTATATAAATCATCAGGGTGGAACCAGAATCTGTCTGACAATTAAAGATGTCTCAAACATCATATAGTGGGCGGAACTGTGGGTTCCGTCCATTTCGGCAGTATTTATCCCAGGAGTAGACAGTTCGGAAGCGGACGATCTGAGCCGCCATGTAATCCATCCAGGGGAATGGTCGCTTCATCCGGAAGTGTTCACCCAACTGGTACACAGGTGGGGTCAGCCAGAAATAGACTTCATGGTTAACAATTGAACAACAAGGAGAGCAAATACGGTGTACCAACACAAGACATGACAGTTCCCTGGAATTTCCGGTCGGTATACATTTTTTCTCCACTTCCAATGTTACTTCGAGTGTTGAAAAAGGTAAGGTGCGAAAAACATGTTTTAGTTCTTTCAGCATTGCAGAAATCTCCGTTTGAACCATTGGAGTTAGTTTCCTTGAAACCACTTACCTGGAAGGTCATTATCATCATCATCATCCTCACCTTTTTGTTGGCTATATCCTCAGCTAGGAGGGTTTCGGAATTGGCGGCTCTTTCTTGTCGCCCTTCCTTACTGATCTTTCATGACAATAGGACGATTTTACGCACTTTACCATCATTTCAGGCTAAAGTGGTGTCTAAGCTTAACATTAACCAAGACATAATCATTCCTGCGGAATTAGTGGCGCTATATAAATAAATGATGATGATGATTCCTGCTTTGTCTTGTGACAGGTCCTCTGATCAGCAGAGTTTTGGCCCACTTTTAGATAAGGTTAGGGCCTTGCGGATTTATGTGGATCGTACATCTTCTGTAAGGAAAACTGATAACCTTCATGTGCTTTATGATGCTCACAAATGTGGCTGGCCGGCTGCGCAACAGACGATTGCTTGGTGGATTACTGACATGATTCGTCAGGCTTACTTTTCTCTTGGATCTCCTGTTCCTGAAGGTCTCACTGCCCATTCTACCAGATCGATTAGCGCTTCTTGGGTAGTGTGGCATGGAGCTTCGGTTGAACAGTTATGCAGGGCTGTAACCTGGTCTTTCATCCATACTTTCACCAGATTCTATAGGTCCCAAGTCTTTGCATCCAAAGATGTCAGTTTTGTCCATAAGGTGTTACGTGCCGCTCATTATTAGCATTCCCACCCATAGGGGCATCTTTGGGACATCCCCAAGGTGAGCAGTGTCCCTCAACTGGGTTAAGTGAAAGAGATTTTATGGTACAAAACGCCTGCCCTAACTGTAACTGTTTCCTCTATGCACTGTCTGTTAGAGTGTATATAGCATTTACCTCACCTACTATCTGCCATAGGTCGGCCGTTCTGAGTCCTCTGTCTACTACAAGCTCCCACTTCAATCTCATTTTGCTGTTTGCACTGATTTATCCAAGCAGATGATACATCCGTGGGGGCCGGCTGTAGATAGAGGACTCGGATAGGTGGGACCACTGAAGATGTCCAGAGCTGCAGGAGAAGTAAATGCTATTTGCACTCTACTGTCCTGTATATAGTTACATATAGAATAGAGGTTGTATTGATAAAATAGAATATTAATGCTTATTGTGCACATTGAAGCCCACCAAATAATCCAAATACAGTATGTGGAGCTTCATTTACCTTGATGTCTCTCTAAATTCACAGGAATACACAATAGTGATAATGAGATCTGGTGAGTGTGTGACACCCAGGAGCCGCCCATGTGTTTCAGGAGTATTGAACAGGACCCAGAGCCCCATCACGGTGCCTGAACCTCACTCACTAATACGTGAGGAAAACAATGATCAGAAGATCTTGGAAGGGACCAAACAGATAATTCAGCCGGTGACTGGAGAGGTGACTGCGGGGAATGGGATATTATACAGTAGCACCAGGGGATGTCTAGATTATGACTGTGTCATTGTGTATGTCAGGTTCCTATAAGGTGTCGGGATAAGTTGGAGAATTTAGAAGGACCCAAGGGTCTGTACGAGGATGTGAGGATGGAGAATGACCGGATACTCACATCACTGGGTAAGAGGAGGCTTTCATTTATTGTAAAAGGAGAGAGCAACTTTGAGGGCCGCCTAGATATAAACTGTGACAACACCGTTGAATATGTACTTTTTATCCCCATGTCCTCCTAGGGTGTCTGCCTTAGCACACATTGTGACTGTCTGCATTCAGTATGTGTGTTTTCATTCCCATAGCATGTGTCTGCTCACCCCCATACTGTGTTTGAATATCAGCCTTAAGATTGGCAATAAATGAGATTGTGTTATGTTATCTATTACACTGTAGGTGAGGTATTCATGCTAGTCCTAGGCCTTCCTGTTGTTTACTTATGCCAAAAGAGTAAGTCTATGTGTACGCTAGATCTGCAGAAACAATACATCAATAATTATATTATCAGGTAGACGAGACTATTGTTGTTATTATTATTATCATTTATTTGTTAGGCTCCACAAGGTTTCCGCAGCGCTTTACATAGTACAAACAGTAGACCATACAGGGTAAAACATTACAGAACAATAAACACAAAGTGCCAATGCTTCAGAAACTCCGGGCAGACATATGGAGTGAGGGCGGAGCAGAAGAGTAGGTATGAAGACAGGAGGGAAGAGGGGCCCTGCTCATGCGAGCTTACATCCTAAGGGAGGGTGGACAAAACAGGCACGGAGGGAGGCAGTGATGCAAGGGAGAAGAAGAGACCAGGGGAGAGGGGGGAGAACAAGCACAGTGGATGAGGGGTTAAGTGGATGGTTGGTAGGCTTTCAGGAACAGGTGAGTTTTGAGTGCCCGTTTAAAGGAGCACAGATTGGGAGCGAGACGAATGGAGCGAGGGAGGTCATTTCAGTGCAGGGGGGCAGCTCGGGAGAAGTCTTGGACTCTGGAGTGAGAAGAGGTAATTAGAGTGGAGGAGAGGCGATGGTCATTAGCCGAGTGCAGGGATCGGGCAGGAGTGTGAATGGTAAGGAGGTTTGAGATGTAGGGGGCAGTAGAGTGGGAGAGAGCTTTGTAAGTGGTAGTGAGAAGTTTAAAGAGTATTCTGTAGGGGATAGGGAGCCAGTGTAAGGCCTGGTAGAGAGGGGAGGCAGAAGAGGAGCGGCGTGAGAGAAAGATGAGTCTAGCAGCTGCATTAAGCACAGATCGGAGGGGGGTGAGATGGGAGAGGGGGAGGCCAGTGAGGAGAAGGTTGCAGTAGTCAAGGCGGGAGATGATAAGTGCATGGATGATGGTTTTGGTGGCGTCTTGTGAGAGGAAGGGTCGGATGCGGGCGATGTTGCGCAGTTGGAAGCGACAGGCATATGCAAGGGATTGGACGTTGGGGGCACAATAGAGAGGAGTCAAGGGTGACACCAAGGCAACGGAGTTGGGTGACAGAGGAGATGGTTGTGTTGTTAACAACGATAGAGATGTTGTGGTGGGAGGGGAGTCTGGAGGGAGGAAAGACAATGAGTTCAGTCTTAGAGATGTTAATTTTAAGAAAGCGTGAGGACATCCAGGAGGAGATGGCAGAGAGACAGTCAGATACACGAGACAGGAGGGAGGAAGAGAGATCAGGAGAGGAGATGTAGAGTTGATTGTCGTCAGCATAAAGGTGATACTGAGGACCAAAGGAGGAGATGAGCGCACCAAGGGAGGAAGTGTAGAGCGAAAAGAGAAGGGGGCCGAGGACGGTGCCCTAGGGGACACCTACTTGAAGGGGGGAGGGGCGGAGGAAGAGCCGGATGTGGAGACAGAGAAGGTGCGATTGCCGAGGTAAGAGCAGAACCAGGCGTGGACGGAACCAGAGAGGCCGAGAGAAAGAAGAGTTTGCAGAAGGAGGGGGTGGTCCACGGTGTCAAAGGCTGCAGAGATGTCAAGGAGGATAAGTAAAGAGAAGTGACCCCTGGATTTGGCTGATTAATGGAAGCTTTCCTTGTTTACCTAAACCATAGGAGATCTAACTAGGGATTTGCACGGGGAGGGGAAAACACTGTGAAAATTTGACCCTGGATATAAGGAGCGACTCAAGGGGGGGAAATGGTGTTCATTCTGAGGATTGAGTCCTGATAAAGTAAGCTGCTGCTACATCTGCAGTGCAGAGAAATCCATGGGTCTTTGGATTCTACAAGTCAGGACAGCCAGCTGACTGTAACTCCTTAAGTTAGTGGGGTGAGGGACAGATGATGTGGTAAACCTGCCTGGTATTTATTTATGGTTTGTATCTAGTATTCTAGTGTTGTTTTTATTACAATAAATGTACTGTTCTACTTTTCTAACTGCATGTGCCTGAGTGACTATAGGAACCTTAGAAGGTACTGGGTAGGCTTCCCTGGCATAGTAAGGCACCCCTGGGTGGCCAGCCAGTGTGAAGTGGGTAGATTTGGGTCAGATATACCCAGTATCCTCACACACACACATCATCTGATAATGATATATAAGCATTGTACTTAGTCACTGTGTGTTTCCTACAGATGGATTCAGAAATACCCCAGAGAGATATCTCCATCTTCTTTATTCACAGGATAATCCCAGTATCCCAAAGGAGTATCAGGTAGGTGACATTTTAGGGTCTCGCCAAATCCCTAATTCCCAAATGACTTTCCATTATATGATCTGTAATAAAGCTGTGTAGTTCTTATACACTGATATTCTTCTGTTTCATATCAATTTATTAAATCAGATATTATTTATTATGATGATGTTGTTGTTGTTTTGTGGGCTATATAGGATGAAGTACTCACTGATATTAAAGTAGAAATTATAGAAGGAGAAGAAGAGAAGTATGTGATCGGTGATCAGCAGTGTAAGGAGGAGAAAATCCCTACAGATATCAGCACAGGTGAGTAATTGTGGCTGGTGCATGTAGAACTAGCTTATTATATTCTTGCCAATGTACTGATTTTTGGTAGTAGACATGAATTGGTTTCTAATGCAATAGGCATATGTCTGGAAAAAATATGTTTCTGCAACTGTCTGAAGAAAGGATCCCATGATAACTATTTTCATGTGAGTGACCAACACTTGTTTAGCTTGAAAACACAGCAGGGGGCCTAATTAGCTTGTCTTGTTAAAAGATAGATAAACTACATGAATAATGCAAACAAGAAGTTTTATGACCTCACAGATTGGTGTAAATTTTGTTAAAGTATAAAATTGCGTTAACTCCAAGGTTAGAGAACATATTGCATCCTCATGATAATTATTGAATGAAATATCTCAGATGTTGTAGTGCTAGCTAGGATCAGGGTGCTGGGTTACAACCTGCCAACATGTGTGTCAGAATCTGTATAAAAAGAGCCCTATTTTACCATGTAATGCATAATTCCATCTGTAACTTCTGGATATTCTTAGTACCTCCAAAATAGAATGTAACTGTCCTTCTAAGTACTACTTGAGCTAATAAAACTTTACTGCTTCAAGATCCTACTTTGACATCTACTTACCTGCTGTAATTCCTGTGACTACAGATTAGACTAATCTAATCCGTTATCCAGCTGTTCTGAGGTTGGGACCCAGCATCTATAACGGTCTGCTCGCTACCCTGCACCTCTTGTCATTGTGAGAGACCAGGGGGAACCATCCAAATCAACCCTGATCTAAAGGAAGAGGTCAGGTGTACCAGCCCAGTTAAACAGCAGCAAGAGTTACCCAGAAGGAAGCGGTCCTAGGTGCCGTTGAAGGAGCCTAGTGGTGTCAGCAGGATACTCCTGCATTTAGAGGGACGCAATTTGGGATAAAGAAAGGGGACGGTGGCTAGGCAAGTCAAGCTGGTCCCCAGCAACACAGACAGGGTGGCATTGGAGGGGCATCCTCTCACAGTAATAAGCACTTATTACAGAAGAGAGTCACATACTCAGCTTGTTTAGTCACTATAACAGTTATATATTCTGCATGCTCCTCTGTCCGTACAGAGATTACCTTACACCCTATCACAAAGTACACTTCACACAAATTCCACCTTTTGACACACATAGAACTATAGCCACACACCCGTCATTGCACAATAGCTCCCCTCCAATCTACACGCTTGGATGCCCTTCATCTGTTGATCTGACCCTGTACCCTGCTCTGCCATTATACTTAGTTCTGTTTCCCATCTGTGTCCTGCTCCATTGTCCTGATGCTCTCCTCTGCTTTATGCAATGGTCTGAGACCTAAGCGTAGTGCAAACCCGTATCGAAGATTTGCTGCTAATTTAAAACAAGTCCACTCTATTTTTGAGGCTGCAGTATTTGTGTGTGCGGGCAGAATCTAGTTGAACAATGTCACTGGGTAATGAGGCTTCCTGTCCTAGGATGCTGGCTGGCAGTGTGTAAAGTCTGGGTTTTAGCTGGAGTTGTCCAATCTAGATACAATCTGTGTCTATGCATTGTGCTTGGTAATGCAGTTTTTTAATCAATGAATTGCTTGTAGTTTGCCAATTGAAATTAAACAGCTGGACATTTCAACTCACTCATAGTATAAACATGTTGGGCATTATAATCTGTTTATCAATGTAAAATAAGATGTCTGTTTCCATAAATGTTTCTATTTCCAACAGATGGATTCAAACACAGGAATATCTCCGAGGGAAAATTAATTTTATCTCCAGTTTGTGAAATAGAAGATAATATCACACATGATTCTCCGGGAGGAAACCCCACTACCCTAAATATACATCCAATATTTCACAGAGCAGATAAATCATCTAATCCCTCTAATCATGAGAAATGTTCTCCTGATAAAATAGGTATTGTTACACATAATATAGGCCATGAAGATGATAAAATATTTCTATGTTCTGAGAGTGAGAAATGCTTTATGGGCAAATCCTCTCTTCCTAAACATCCGAGAACTCGCTCAAGTGTGAAACCGTTTTCATGCTCCGAGTGTGAGAAATGTTTTACACACAAATCAAAACTTATTAGACATCAGAGAACTCACACAGGTGTAAAATTATTTCCATGTTCTGAGTGTGGGAATTGTTTTGCACATAAATCAACTCTTGTTGAACATCAGAGAATCCACACAAGTGAAATACTGTTTCCATGTTCCGAGTGTGAGAAATGTTTTACAGACAAATCAAAACTTATTAGACATCAAAGAACTCACACAGGTGTGAAACCATTTCCATGTTCCGAGTGTGAAAAATGGTTTAAAAAGAAATCACATCTTGTTGAACATCAAAGAACTCACACAGGTGAGAAACCATTTCCATGTTCCGAGTGTGGGAAATGTTTTGCACAGAAATCGCATCTTGTTAGACATCAGAGAACTCACACAGGTGTGAAACTATTTCCATGTTCCGAGTGTGGGAAATGGTTTACTAGAAAACCAAGTCTTGAGAGACATCAGAGAATCCACATGGGTGAGAAACTATTTCCATGTTCTGAGTGTGAAAACCTTTTTACACATAAATCACATCTTGTTAAACATCAGAAAATTCACACAGGACAAAATTAATTGGTTATGAAACAAGGCTGCTGCATTAGTTCAAATATCCAAAAGCAGTTGATTTGATAAATGTAAATGGAAATAATAGGCAATAAATATATATATTGTGGCACGAGTACCCTTTTGATGATTGCGCACACAAACAACTTCTTACTTTGTACTTTGCTTTTATTGTCAGTGTCAGAATGAGCCTAAATAAAATATTAAATGTCTGGCCCCCAAATAAAAAATCGACTTGATAAACAGAAATGTACATGATTGTTCCCTTAGGTAAAAGTTTTTTTCTCTCTGTAAAACATTCGGTCAATTAGTGGAGGAGGTAATTAGGTTCAGCATTCTGTCAGGAAGCGAATTATTGCCTTTTGATCCTGGTGTAAGATGTAAGTTAGGGAAAGCCTAGGCCAACACAAAATATAGAAGTATTAACTTAACAAAAAATGCCTTCCTATTTCATATTGCTTTGTTCCACTCCGTATTTGGCAGTAAAAAACCACACGAGTTGTGAAGCATAAATGTCAACTATACAGGGAAACAGCTGATATTGTTGTAATTCCATCATATTTGGTATTTAAATGTGCGGGAGGGTTTATTGAAGTTGGAGTTATGTTTCTGAGATTTATTTAAGAAAAGTTATTAAAGGTCAAAACTTTTGGAATGTTTTTGAGCAAACCATTGTTAACACCAAGGGGACATTTCTGCCCCCCACATTAGCATTTACACTGCCCCTCTGAATGTCATCCCAGTTGATTTGAGTTGGAAAAATTGTCAGCTCTTGAGGTTTCAATTTATTTGAAGGGCTGTCCATCTCTTCTGCCTGCCCCAGGCATATAGATTATTATACAGAAGTTTATTCTCTGTACGTTCACCCATTTTTGGTTTTTATAACGGTTATGCATTTATTATTTGTCCAATGCTTGGTTTATATCCAACTGCCCTGTACCTTTAGTATATTAAATCTAAAAGTGTAATAAGTCTTGTCCTTGATGCTCTAACGAATCCATTAGTCTTTTTATGAACAATATAGCTTGACCATATTAGCCCTTTGAATGCTGGTATTTGACTTGTTAATACATGTGACTAACAAGCCTAGGGTGTGCTGGCATGTACATTTGTGTAGCAGAGTCTTGAGGTGTTGACCCTTTGATTACTGGTGTGGGCATTGCTAACCTGTGTGTAACCAGAAGCATTGTGTGCCAGTGTGGGACTATTGGGGGTCCTATTGCCCTTATTCAATAGGAGGTGACAGAGCCGAAGTGTGTGTGGAGTGTGTGAGCACTGTTTTGGGGGCAATTCAGCAGATCTATTACCTGTGTGACAGGTGAGGGAAAGATTGAGCGTGGGAATCATGTGTAAGCCCATACAGTAAACACCCAAAGTCACAGAAGTTGGGAGTGCATTTGAGAAAGGATGGCAAAGAAGCTCATAATCTAAAGATTCACACCCTTTCTTGTGACCTTGTTGCCAAGTTATACAGAGACCAACTCCCTAGTCACCAGCCAACTTGTTCAGTATCGGTCCAAACTTCATATTGAGCAACTATTCCCACAGCCCTGACTTGATGGACAGATGACACTCCTACCTCATCTTTATAGAGGAGTTCTCCTCAGGTGCTCTGCTTTATGAGTCTCAGTGCATACACACCCTGTCAGCTGCTGTTAGCTGTAGAAAAGGATACCTCTAAACCACTTCAAAATATGTAAGTTAAATCACACTCTATACTATTAGTTTGTCACACATTTGTCCTCCACCTGTATCTCTGTAAACTGCAGTGCTGTACAAATGTGTAACTCTGCAGCTTTGCCCCTCAGACTGTCGGCTAAATATCTAACCACCCCATTTCTCACATATCCTTCCCCCTAGCATAACCAATTAGGGTGGCACGAACTTCACAAGGAGTTTTAGTTTCCGTGACCATGTGTCTGCATTTTTGTTCAAAATCCAGAGTCAATGTTTTACTGTAATGCTGAAAGGTTGCAGTGCCAAGAACCAGCAGGTTACCTTACCATTTATTTCCCAGTTGTTCTGCATACACGGCAGTGGTGCCTGATTCGATATTAGTGAGAATTCTCTGCCTAGAATATAATAGTACAGAGCTTCTGTTTCCCATTTCATGGCAAGGCATTCCTTCTCTATGGTTGGATATTTTAGTTCCCTTGGAAGTAACTTCCAACACAGATACAGGACTGGATTCTCTAGTACATACTTTTCCTGTGACAAGACTGCACCTAAGCTGCCACCAAAGGCATCGGTTTGAAGGAAAAACCTCTGGTAAAGTCAGGTTCTTGTAGTACTGGAAAGGAACAGAGGACTAAGCAAAGATCTGACCAAGTAGTCTCTGCAGAGTCAGACTAGACTAACCAGTCTGGATAACTTTTCTTTAACATGTCTGTAAGTGGAGCATCTGTAGGGGCGAAACAGCTTTTGAATCACCTGTAGTAACCTACTAGGCCAAAGAAGATTCTTAACTGCAATTTCTTTTCCGGTCTTGGCCGGTTTTTGACTGCGTCCACCTTGTTTAGTTGGGGTTTTACTTGTCCTTGCTGACAAGGTACCCAAAATATTTGGCTTCTCATAGCTATGGTACACTTTTCTGGATTAACTGTCAAGCCTACAGATCTCAATGAAGCGAAGACCTTGATTTTGGCCAGATGTGACTTCCAGTCAGGGGTATAAATCACTATCCTCTAAGTAAGCGGCTGCATAAGCTGTATGGGGTTGTAGCAATTTATCCATGGCCCTTTGGAAGGTGGCAGGTGTCCAATGTAACACAAACAGTAGAACTTTATACTGGAAAAGACAATCACGGGCGGAAAATGCGGTCATTTGCTTGGCTAAGTAAGTGGAACTTGCCAGTACCCCTTTTGTTAAGTCAAGAGTAGTCAAATAGCTACTACCAGCTATATTTTCTATCAGTACATCCACGTGTCGCATAGGGTAGGCATCAAACTGGGGTACACTGTTTAACCGCCAAAAGTCGTTGCAGAACCTATTGCTCCCACTGGGTTTTGGGCCAAGCACAATAGGCCTGTTTCACTCAATAGTGGATTCCTCAGTCACGTCTAAATGGTCCATCTTCTCAATCACCTTTCTCAATATAGTCCGTCTGACTTTAGGAATGCGGTAATTCTTCTGTCTCGCGTGTCAAAGTCATATAATTGGATGAAAGAAAGTATATTGATTAATATTGTTTTACCGTGTGATTGTGATCAGTACACCACGTGTCATGGCGCAATCACACGATAAATGACGCACGCATACACTCGCACGTACACATTCACTTATATATATATTTCATATTTATATTAGTTCCAATCCACAGTTGTTTATGAGCAGATATTATTTGGTTTATAGTTGTATATTATAAGGTTATATGTACACATTAGTGATATCAAAGGTTCAGGTCATAGGAAACGTGATGTCTGGTATCACTCCTTGCGTATGCTAGTTATGGATGATAGGGAATAAATGATTAGAATGATATTGTCTGTGTAATGCTAATAAACCAGTTTAAACTAGTTCTTGGCGGGAACATTAGTATTCATCATCTGGAAAGCTGATCCCACACCCCCCCCCCCTTGGAGGGGGTTGTTTGAACTGACCTATGGACTGCATTACACTGAACCTTCCTGACGCCTGAACCTATGGAAACTTGCCAAGTCACCTGTAACACCAAATGTATATATATTGCTCCCTGGATTCAGCTAGTCAGTCACTCTGACCACAGTCTTCAGGACTTAAGGACTGTAGCTGGATCCAGCAGAGCGCAGCACCGCGCAGCGTATGTATCGGTTGTACTGTATTTATTTATTTAAACTGTTATACATTTGCGTTTGCTAAATAAATTGCTTGTGCTTTGGAACCGCACAAATCGCATAGGCCAGTGATGGCTAACCTGTGACAGTCCAGGTGTTGTGAAACTACAAGCCCCAGCATGCTTTGCCAGTAGATAACTAGCTGATAGCTGGCAAAGCATGCTGGGGCTTGTAGTTTCACAACACCTGGAGGATCACAGGTTAGCCATCACTGGCATAGACAATGCTTATTGGATAACGATGAAATTGCTTTAATACACAACAACTTCTGGTGGAGTGACAATGTTGTGTTCAATTAAAGTAGTGCCACCCAGGAACGGGAGAGAAGACATTTCTATTCCAGCGTATTATTTCCTCAGTCTGCTGTTTTTGCCTAACAGATAAAGCTGGCTCTATGGGAACTTCAGACTTTTCAATGACAGTACCCACTAACTGAGGAGAGGAGGGGTTCTCATCATGCCAAGGTTCTCATCATGCCAAGGTTTAAGGAGATTGACTTGTTATATTTGTTCCTTCTTTCTCCTCCCCAGTTGACGGACCCTGTAATTGACAGGGCCGACAGCCTCTAGGACTTCATACGGACCTTGCCAGTGGACAAAAAGCTTGTCTTCCTGGGTTGGGACCAGGACTAGGACCGTGTCCCCAGACTTGAAAGATCTAACTAAACTTTTATCATAACTTTTCTTTTGCCGTTCCTGAGCATCTATTACATGTTGTATAATGGTCCCTATCTTTCCCGCCATCTCATACATTTGAGGCACAAATTGTACTAGATTTAGCTCCTTGCGGACTTGCATCTCTCACCCTACCTTCAACATATCCAATATACCCCTGAGCTATCTCCCGAACAATATCTCAAAGGGACTAAACCCTGTTGATGACAAACATCAAATATGGGATAAGTGTCTAAATGTACTTTAATGCGCAGTTAATGTGTAATGTACTGTTAGTAACCATAATTATATTGTTTAGAAATTATTATGATGTGCCGTGCTCTGACCTCTTTACAGTACCAGTGTAGTAAATCCATGTAACCATTAAAAGTCCTGAACAATAGTAATCATTTTTGTGTACCAAACACATGAATTGAAGTGCGCTAATCTGAGGGTAGGAGATCTCCATACTGGTAGTAATGTTATAGTGATGTAACTTCTTTAAGGTTGAGTCATTTTTGAATTCCTAATATATGATAAAACATTAACATCCACTTACTTTAAGTACATAAGAAATCTATAAAAATATAAGCGGAAAGTAATATCAGTGAAAAACTAAAATATACAGTAATTTTGGTCTCTGAATGAGAACTTTGTGGAGGCCTGAGCCCCATTAGTGAATCACTTACCTAAATACCATGTGTTAGAAGTTTCCCGGCGATGATGCACAAAAATAAATCAAATCCCAAGTTGTACATAACATTGTAACATAAAAGGAGCATAGAAATAATGTCACAATACTGTGTGTCACTAGGACACTCTCTGATAGGCAGAGAGAAAGGCACAATGTGAGTGTGTATGTAACATGGAAAAGGGGGTAAATGAGGCTGCAATGCTTACAGTTATGTATGAGAAGTCGACAGTGAAAATGTCTACGGTCATAATACATACATCATATGTCATAAAGCCCTATATTTAAAATGGCAAAAAATGTTAAATGTTAAAAAAAGGCGTGGCCCCCACCGCTTCAAAAAGCTGAACCAAACTTAGAGCTGCCAGCCTAGGCTGGTACTTGCAGAATTGGGGGGGGGGGACAAAAAGCGTGGGGTCCCCCCGATATTACTATTACCAACACTAGGCTTTTCCAGCCTGGGCTAATGGCACTATAGTAGGCAAACCCACATTGTGGGTGTTATGATCTTCCTTGTGTCTCTAGTGTTTATATTACCCTGCAGTACATGTGATCCGCCAGAGGTGCTGCTCTTCTGCCTTTTCCACTATCAGGGATTAACTAGCACACCTTCCATATCCCAAAAAAATTCAGACATAATACCCTTTTTGTAAGGTCTGTCACAATAGAATGTGATAAGTGTTTGTTAATGTGGCCCAAGACTAAAGTCCTCCCCAGGGGTAATTCCTCATGTTTGTGTATTAACTGTTGGGAAAATTGGGGGTTCCACTTGTAAGAACTTAAATTCTGTTGTATTAATTCCTAAATCTTGGGCTTTGTCCACTATTCTTTGTTATAGATTGTGCAGCTATCTGTGCGATTGATTACTAATTGTTTACCCCACTTATTGTTGGGCCTGATGACTACATCCTCCAAATTCTTTATTTTTGCTAAACCCTTTATTCATCCTTGTTCAGATTTTCTTGTTGCTTGAATGTCTATTGATCTGTTTAAAAAATTATCAAATGCTTTGAAAATTCATGGCAGACACCATGCAGGTCGCGGCCCCCGAGGTGAACCCTACACGTAGTCTGATAGAACGAGGACAGGATTGGTAACATGGATGCAAGGGGAAAGTGGAGTAGATGCCTATAAAAGGAATCACTGTGGAAAAGGCCCACGGAATGAAGAGAGTACACAATATAATATCCAAGGTAGAATAATATGCAAGCAGGAGGCAGGGAGACAGAAATACTAAAGATATAATAACCATGTAGCAAACTGTTATAAATGTTATGGAACTTGGATGAATTCAAATAATCAAATGTGTACATATGGTTATGCTTAAAGGGTTCATAAAAGTCTATAGTCTGCAGGGGAATAGTCTCCTCAACTGCTGTAAGGTCAAACACTGAATGAGGGTGGGTATGTTGGTGTTGGGGGGCAGTATCAGAACAGGGTGTGTGACTAAAATCTGCCCAACAACAATAAAGGCATAGAAGACTGTGTAAATGCATACATTGTTGTTCAGACTCTTGTTACAGTGCTGCACCCGTGCTTGCATTCCTCAAAGAAGCTCACATTTGGATCTCTGGCTTATGGTTTTTTATTTCGGACTGCTTGATAAAAAAAACAAACCATAACAAAACAATGATACACACTATGGAACCCTAGAGGTGCACGGACTGTGTTTAAATACTAAACCAAATGAGTAGCGGGCAGAAAGGAGGTGTGAGTGGTCTTATGACTGCATCTATGTAAGGGCTGCTTGCATGCTTCTAAACTCCACTCCCAAGATGGAGCAGTGGTCACAGCAATGGACACATTAGGGAGAAAAAAAACACCCAACGGCGCCATGAGGACCCCAGCAGGAGCTAGTTAGACACCATGAGCTGAAACGGTAAGTCCGACGCATGATATTAGGGATAGAATTTTGATTTCTTAGTCACAATTTTTCAGTGCTACAATTCCAATGGATGACAATGTTGGTTGTGGGATCTAAGGAGTCTAAGTTAGTCCACAGCCATTATGTAATACACATAGAGCACCATCAAAAGTGAATGGTTATTTCATATGCTGCACATGTAAGGCGGCCAGTATATGGCACACATGTGAATACAGATATGGAAGAACCCATGACATCAGATGTCATCACATGTAACACAGCATGAGTGATTTACTGCTGAATCTCTACATATGTAAATAAATATATAGAGAATACCATTCAAACAACGAGTATTAGAACATGTTCGCTCCATAAGAAATTCTGGTTTGGACATCAAAACTATGAAAGTATTAACATCAGTAGTAAAACACTTTCATTGTGAGCAGTGTTTGCTTACCTGGGAAATGCGGTAATCTTGGGTTGCTGTCTGGATGTTTCGAAGCTGGTGGAGCTTCTTCGGATGTTAGTGAGGGTGTTGAAGTCCCCGTGGCTTTTAGGGTTGTGTAGAGAGATTAGGAGAGTCCACCACCGCAAAACCCACCACAGACTTAACACCAGATGCACAAGATCAGAGAAAGTAGTACTTGTCATACTACCTCCTCCAATGTCCCCGTGGACTACAGAACATAGGAAGGACAATAAGAGATGTAAAGACCAGAATACCTAAACACATCAGAAACATAAAGAATATAAAGTGAGGCACATTAAGCTGAACAGCCTTAAACTTATCCACATGTTCAGAAATCCCTTCTTCCCTCGGTGCTCTCATCTCCTCCTACGGTCTTCAGTATCACCTCTATGCTGATGACATTCAGGTCTACATATCTTCTGATCTCTCTCCCACCCTCCTCTCTTGTGTATCCGACTGCCTCTCTGCCATCTCCTCCTGGATGTCCTCACGCTTTCTCAAAATTAATATCTCAAAAACTGAACTCATTGTCTTCCCTCCCCCAACCTCTCTCGCTGTTAATAACACCACCATCTCCTCTGTCACCCAGATCCGT